>NC_042619.1:198122187-198422187 GCF_901001135.1 Rhinatrema bivittatum
TTTACAGCAAAGACCACTGACCATTTTAACAGCCACCCTCTGGACCAACTCATTATTCGCAATGAAGTCTTACCAAGGACTTACACAGGGGAATTACCAGTTCTTTTTTCTGCTGACTATTTCTCTCCCTATGCACCCAAGCATTTTTATGGCTTTTTCCATCATCTTATCCATCTGTTTGGCCACCTTATGATCATTAGATATAATCACCACCAGATCAGCTCTAGATTTGTACATAGAAGAATTTCATCTCCTGGCTCCATATGGGATTTTGATCTACTTTGGGTTAATGTGCATGAAACTGCTGCAGGTCAGGCTAGATGGGCCTTCTTGGTCTTTATTTGCCATCATTTACTATGTTGCTATACTGTACCACTACCCTGGGTTTTTGCAAGTCAAATGCACGACTGCATTTTTTAGCATTAAATCTTTGCTTACGGACTCTAGACCATTCAAGTTTTGCTAGATCCCTTCTCATATTTTCCACAGATTCCTAGCTTTCTATCCTGTTGTAAGTCTGGAAAAAGACAAACTTTTCCCCAATAGTCCTTCCACAATATTGCTTATGAAAATGTTGAAAAGAATTGGTTCATAGACCGATCCCTGCGGCACGCCACCAGTAATGCTGCTCTCCTTGGCATGAAATCCATTTACCACTACCTTTTGTTACCTACCATTCTACCAGTTTTTAATCCAGCCAGCTACATTTGGACCCATTCCAAAGGTGCTCAGTTTATTTCTAAATTGTCTATTCAGAGCCGTTTTAAAGTCTTAATAAAATCCAAGTACACTATATCCAACACCGTCCCCGATACAACTCTCTGAAGGGAAAATTGGTGAAGTTTAATATCTAAGAACACATAGCCCATATGCTGTTTGTAATCTCTCAGAAAGAATTGTTGTTGCTAAGATGGTACTCAGGAGGACAGAAGAGTTCCACATGAACCCCTCCATGGAATGTATCAATACCTCTGCAAATGGCCACAGCAGCCCTCCATTGCCAAGTTGGCTTTACAAGTGCTGCAGTAATGGGAGACTTTTAAAAAATGAACTTTATTAACTTCCAGTTGGCTCCTTGTCTATTACATTCCCTAATGGCAGTAAAGCAGAGTTGCTCAACTGAAACAGGTGTTCTCCTAGGATAGCAGGATGTTAGTCATCATTGGATGGAGCCTAGCACAGAAAACTTATGTCAAAGTTTCTAGAACTTTCACTAGACATAGGAGCATACCAGAAATAAGTGAATGGCTTTTAAAAAAAAAAAAAAAAAAGATTATCACCCAGTATTTATATCTGAGGTCTCCTTTACTTTTTGAAAATGTATAAGTTTCCTAAACATGTGGTTTCTTACAATTTTCTATACGAGCATACCCAGCATGCCCTATACCACATGTCCATGTGGGTTCCCTCTTCGGTCTTGTAACACAGAATTACGATAAAAATAAAATAAAAAATAGGAGAACCCCAACTCCACGGGGTGGCAGGTGGGTTTTGTGAGGACTAACATCCTGCTGTCCTAAGAGAAGACCTATAACAGATAAGCAACTCTGCTTTCTCCTAGCACAAGCAGGATGGTAGTCCTCATACATGGGTGAATCCCTAGCTACAGGCTGCTCCCCAACACAAAAGGGGACCAACAAGCACCAACCAAGTGCCAATGGGCACAACAACCACAGTGCTGTTAGTAAGCGAGGAGGCGGCAGCCTGAACCCAAACAATGGGCCCTAGGCAGGGAGAGTTGGGTTCCACACCTCAAAGAGATTCTGGAGGACAGGCTGGCTGAACCTACAGTCATGTCGGCCATTCCTGTCCAGGCAGTAATGAGATGTGAATGTATGGAGAGAACGCCACATTGCAGCTTTGTAGATCTCCTCCACAGGAACTGCTCGCAAGTGGGACGCCAACGTTGCCATGGCTCTGACGGAATAAGCCTTGACATGATCCCCAAGATGCAGAACCACCTGGGCAAAAAAGAAAGAGATGCAATCTGCTAGGAATTGGATACTGTCTGTTTGGCAATGGCAACTCCCAATCTATTCCTGTCCAAAGAAATGAAAAGTTGGGTGGACTGTCTATGGGTTTCTGTCCACTCCAGGTAGAAGGCTAAGGCTCTCTTGCAGTCCAAACTGTGCAGTGCTCGTTCACATTGGTGCGAATTCTGCCTGGGAAAGAATGTTGACAGGACAACTGACTGGTCAAGATGGAAATCCATCACCACCTTAGGTAGGAACTTAGGGTGCATACGCAAGACCACCCTGACATGATAAAACTTAATATAAGGTGGATAAGTCACTAAGGCCTGGAGCTCGCTGAAGTGACTGCCACCAAAAATGTGACCTTCCAGGTCAGGTACTTCAGGTCACAGGTGTGCAGCGGCTCAAAAAGAAGTTCATCAGCCTCCCCAAAGGCCTCCAAGACACAGCGGGATTCCTTTGGGGAGGCTTCAACTGAAGCAGGCCCTGCATAAAAAGTACAACTATAGGCTGTACAGAGATGGGCGTACCATCTACATCTTGGTGGTATGTGCCAAACAGAGCTGGTTTTTAAGCCAGCCTCTGATAGGTGCAGAAGGTAATCAAGTAGTTTTTGTGTGGGGCAGGAGAAAGGATCTAGGACATTTTGCTCACACCACACGGAAAACCTCCTCCACTTCAGTCTGTAGGACTTTCTAGTAGAAGGCTTTCTAGAAGCTACTAGGACCCAAGACACATCTTCGGACACATCAAGCAGCTGCAGAATCAACCTCTCAACATCCAGGCTGTGAGCGACAGGGCCTGGAGGATCATCAAGCAGAATTCAGCCTGCCCTGATCCTGCTTGATAAGATCTGGTGAAGTCCCCAGACTGATAGGTTTCCAGAAGTACAATTCCCGAAGCAATGGAAACCAGGCCTGTCTCGGCCAGTGAGGGTCTTTAAGTATCATAGTCCTTCGACACCAGAGGAATCGGAGGATACACGTACAGAAGACCCTTGCCCCAATGGCAAGCAAAGGCGTCAGAGGCTGGTTCGTTGTCTGACCTGTACAGGGTACAGAACTGAGTCACCTTCCTGTTGCAGGGGGTTGCAAACAGGTCCACGTCTGGGCTTCCTCAGAGGTGGAAGATCCAGTTTACCACCCCCGGGCCAGCGACCATTCAAAGGATCTGATGGCTTGATTCAGTCTGTCCGCTAGCATGTTCTCCATTCCGGCCAGATACATGGCCCGGCGCACAATCCCATGGGACAGAGCCCAGATCCAGATCTGGACCACTTCCTGACACAGAAGGAACAACCCTGTGCCTCCCTACTTGTTGACATACCACATTGCTACTTGGTTGTCTGTCTGAATCAGGAAGATTTTGTTGGACAACTGATTTCTGAAAGACCATAGAGCGGATCACCTGGAGCTCCAGGAAGTTGATTTGATATTGTTTTTCCTGGGCAGACCAGAGGCCCTGGGTTTGGAGCCGATATATATGGGCACCCCACCCCAGGTTGGAAGCATCCTTGGTACAATTTGGGTAGGGAGAATTTGGAAGGATATTCACTGCTCCAAATTTGAGAGAACTCACCACCAGGACACGGAGTCCCGGAAAGACGAAGTGATGCGGATGCGAGCCTGGAAGTCCTGCATGGCCTGTCTCCACTGCGACCTCAAGGTCCATTGGGCTCTGTGCATGTGTAAACATGCCAAGGAAGTAACATGGACGGTTGCAGCCATGTGGCCCAATAGCCTCAACATGTGCTGAGCTGATACCTGCTGGCTCTGTTGAATCACCTCCACTATGGATGCCAAGGTGAGCGCCCTGGAGCATGGCAGAAAGGCTTTTGTTTGAGCCGTGTCTAGCAGGGCTTATATGAAGTCCAATTAAGGTGATGGGCTGAGATGGGACTTCGGGTAATTGATGACAAACAGTGACCCCCAACACCCAGATTGTCAAGCACAGGGACCGTTCTGCCCCTGCCTGAGAGGTGCTCTTGACCAGCCAATCGCCCAGAAAGGGGGAAAACATGCACTCTCAGTCTGCGGAGGTGCGTCCCCACCACAGCCAGACACTTTGTAAAGACACGAGGGGCCGACGCTAGCCCAAACGGCAACTCTCTGTACTGGAAGTGCTGGTTTCCCAGCACAAATCTGAGATACGTCCTGTGACCTGGAAAGATCTTGTTGTGGGTGTATGAGTCTTTTAAATTGAGGGAACATAGCCAGTCTCCTTTTTGCAGGAGGGGAATTAGGGTGTCAAAGAAAACCATCTTGAACTTTTCTTTTTTTTTTTTTAGAAACTTCAAGGCCCTCAAGTCTAGGATGGGACGGAGTCCCCCTGTTCTTTTAAGAACCAGGAAGTACCTGGAGTAGAATCCCTATCCTCTTTGCACTGGTGGAACGGGCTCGAGCACTCGGGCCGTTAAGAGGGAGGAGAGCTCAGTTCGTACCTCCTGATGTGCTACAAGCCCCCAAAACTGGCACGGTGGGGGGGGGGGGGGGGGGGGCGCAATTTGGCAGGACACCCAATAGATTCAAATTGGTACCTTTGATGGACGATGGACAGAACCCATTGTTCCGTAGTTACACTAGGCCACCAATTCACAAAGAACCGTACCCTGCTCCCGACCGGGGGTTCCAGTGTCTCAAGTACGGGCAGCTGGCTTATGCTCCCTACGATCCAGCCAAAAATCCCGTCCCGGGATTTGGCTGGGGTGCCGGTTGGGGCTTGGAAGCTTGCTGCTGCCTGGGATAGCTGCGAGAGATCACCCTCTGCAAACAGGAGTGAAGGGTCGGAGGATAGAACTTCCTCTGGTAGGAGAAAGACCTCCTCTGACCTAGCCTCACAGGCCTCCTGGCTGAGTAGCAAGGGTCCGAAGTGTTGGTGGAGAGATGCTGGAGGGTCTCATGATGAGCCTGTAACTGGGCCACTGCGTCCTTCACCTTATCTCCAAAGAGATTCTCTCCTGTGCATGGTAGGTCAGCGAGTCTTTCCTGCACCTCTGGTCGGCGAGCCGAGGCCCACAGCCATGCCATTCTGCGGGCATTGATTCCCACTAGACACTCTTATTTATTATCTTTTTTATACCAGTATTAGAGGGGACATCATACCGGTTTACATTCTAACAGCAGGTTTGAAAATACATAATAACAGGGACTACAAAACTGGGAGGGGATCACACAAAGTATAGGGAAGAAGTACAGAGCAACTGCAGAAGATTATCTTAACATAACATGAGAGCATAGAAGCAGAGACTACATGCTGCACGCCAGTGCGAGAGTTGTCTTATGCATTGCTGACAATTAATGATTGTATGTTGGGAAGGAATTGTACCACCGAGTGTTATTTGCAGCTGTGAAATATTGAAGCCCCTGAGGCAGCGGCTTTGTGAGCCGCGAAACTTGGCCGGAGTCGGGCAAGTTTTTTAATATACGTCTCTGTGTCAATAAACCTTGGAAAAAAGTCTCAGGCATCTATTCTTGTGTTTTTCCTGACGGCTATCATAGATCGCCTACCTCTGTGTTTTCTTGGATAACACCAGGGTGCAGGACAAGTTTAATATAATAATTACATGGTCATATATACTAGGTAAGAGTCATAATTGAGAGGTCAAATATACGTGTGTGACATCAAGGCAGCATGATTGTGTGTATAACGGATTACGGTGAATGCCTAGGTGTTTGAAGGGCGAGAAGGAGAGGTAGACTAGTCTGGATAGGCTTGTTTAAACAACCACGTTTTTAGTTTCTTTTTGAATTTGGAAGAGCATGGTTCGAGACGGAGACTAGTAGGCAGGGAGTTCCAGCAGGAAGGGCCAGCAACTGAAAGGGTACGATCTCTGGTGGATGAAAGGTGTGCTATTTTCAGGGAGGGCACGAGCAAGGTTCCTTTGTTAGCTGTTGCTGATTATGCCCGGGTTCCATCCCCGGCTTCTCCACCATTACTGAATATACTGATGGTATTTCTGCTAAAGAAAAAATACCAGCTAACACCAGACACATTGAAGGCCAGACTCTGCAGGAAAAAGTTATAAACAACTTTTGCATGACAAGAAGAATCAACAAAGACACAGGATGGAGCAGGAGAAAAATGTTGATGGGTACGAACCAGGCAATCTGCTTTAAGGAATGCAAGGGAGAGAGATAAGGGGGAGACAAAACAAACAAAGCAATAATATTTATGGTGTGAAACCTTGCAAGCAGAAAAAACCAGATGCTTTGCTGACTTGGCTAGTTTAAGATATTATTAAGCAGGAGGGCTCAAAGAAAAGGTTGTTGGGGGTTTTTCCCAAAGCCAGCGCTGTGCTAAACAATATAATGTAAGTATATTGTTTTAATTGTTTTTATTTTCTGTATGTATCGCTCTCTGTTTGTTTATACACAGTATATGATTTACATTAAAGAATAATAAGATAAAAATTAGAATCAGGGTTGTTCTTTTAAACAATTTTAACTTTGCATTGGGTATTTTCAACAAATTGGTGGAGGAATGCGGGCAGACGCATGTGTTTGCAGGAGCAACTCTGATTGTTTCTAGTGAAGAGTAGAAGATTCACGTTCTTTGGTGATTCCCCAGGGCTTGGAATGATCAGCCATGGCCCGGGAGAAATCATTATTTAAAAAGCCAAAGTCCTGTGTGAATCTTGCTAAAAGGTACACCTGAAGAGTTAGATTCACGTTCTCAGAGGCTGAGTCCTGTGTGAATCGCGCCCAGTGAAATAATGTGCCACTGGATAAATTCCATGAGCAACCCAGTGGGGAGGAATTACAAAAATGGATAACAATTGGGTGCTACCAAAAAGGTAAAGAATGGCTGCACCCTAATGGAAAAAAATGTTTGACTACATCAGAAGTGTTGTGATATTCCTGCGCGTGGCATGTAACCATGCATTTGTCTGCAACTGCTTTATTAGCTGGTATACAAAGTAATCACTGGAACCAAAATCTATATGCTTTAGCTGTACAGGTAATTCATAACTGTCTAGTTTGTTCTACTCATATAGCTCGTCGAGGCCCAGCTGTGAGTCCTGGCAGTTTGCCTATTCCCCAGGGGCCAGGTTTGGAATGGCACATTGATTACACTGATATGCTCAAAGCAATTAAAGGAAAACGGTATGTATTGGTATGGGTGGATAGCTTTTCACATTGGATAGAGGCTTTCCCATGTACAAAAGAAACAGCTCATGTTGTCATTGATACCTTTTTGCATAGAATTTTGCCTACTCATTGCTGCCCAATCAAAATTGTATCCGATAACGGCACACACTTTAATAACCAAATTATGACTGAATTACAAGAAATCTGTAATATTATCCACCGACGTGTGTCTGTTTATAAGCCAACCTCAAATGGTTTGGTAGAACGCTATAATGGAATATTGAAAACAAAACTAAGAGTATTGCTTACAGCATTGAATAAAAATAAGACAAACAAATTATATACCTGGTTGGACGTACTACCATTAGCCTTAATGATTATACGAAACACACCAGGTACCATTCATAAAATTACTCCATTCCAATTACAGACAGGATGGATTATGAATCCGATGACAGTAAAACAAACTGATACCCAAGTGGAGTATTGGAAAAAGGTGCAACCCCTAATGGCAATGGCGGCAGACCTGGTACAGGCTGAATCATTGAAAGCCCCTAAAAAGACGTTGTGTGCTTCTTTTTCTGTAGGTGATCAAGTGCTGAGAAAGAATTATACACACAAGACTTGGAAGGATCCGATCTACGTTGGTCCATTCACTATCACAGGGCTGAGCCATACTGCTGCTCGTTTAACAGAACATTCCACCTGGGTACACTTGTCAGATATTTGCTCCTATAGACCCAGTCCATAACGTCATGCCCAACTTGGCTACATTTGTTTGGACTGTTATCCTTTGTCTGGGACTATGGGGGGAATTGAACTCTTCAGCATCCGGTATTTTTGATATAGAATCTGATTCACTTCCTACACGTTTTCAACACAATCTGTGGCTGCGTTTAGCCAATATTACAAATGTCACTTCCTTTTGTTTGACGTATAGTTTAGATCTACATACAATGTTGGGGTCTTGTCTTATCCCAGTGTGTAAGGTCCCGAATGATATTGCAAATGATACTCAGTTGCCACTTATTACTACTGCTTGGCAATACACCTCTCTCCCATTTTGGGGTCGAATAACAAAACGCTTGCCTGCAGATGCCTTGGAATTTCATACCCCGTATGTAGCGAGACCCCATAATGACACTTGTGCTCGTGTCGTAAATTGTACTAAACGAGGTGCCGGTAAATGCCGGGAACTCCCTGAGGGAAATTGGAACTGCAGTCACTATACTAATGTCAGTTTTAACTATGCTCACATTATTTTACCCATAGGATGGTTCTTTACCTGTGGGGCTACTACATTCAATTATATTCCTGCCAATATTAGTGAGTGCACTTGTTGTCTCAGTAGGCTTGTGCCTGTATTGCCCCAGAAACCCGAAAAATTGGATTCCAGGCATCGTCAGACACGTGACTTGTCTTCATTAGAACCCACATGTGATGGAAATGTTTCATTATTTAGTAAGCAAGAATCACTAGCATTAGCATTAACTTTGATTAGTGTACCTGCTTTGGCTATGCATGCTGACATAGAGGTCACAAAACTCGCTTGTGCATTGGCAAAATCTATTAATACTACTTCTAAGGTTTTAGCGTTATTGAACCAAGAACAAGCTAACCTCCGCAATGCTATCATTAGCAATCGTGGTGCTATTGATTTTTTATTATTGCAGCATCGATTTGGTTGTGAAATTATGCCTGATATGTGTTGTTTTAATATTACTGATAACTCATGGGCCATTGAAAATCAAATTGTTCAATTACATAAGTATGCACAAGATATTAAAATTCATTCTTGGTCCAACATGTGGGACAATATATGGTCCATATTCCCGATTGGATGGATTAGAACAGCTTGTCAATATATCTTAACCTTTCTGATCATTCTGGTTAGTGTAGGCTGTTTTGTACAATGTATACCTAGTTTGATTTTTTCTGTACAGAGATGGTTTCAACCTAAGATTATCAATAACAATATGATAGCCTATAGCAATATTAACCTGGACGCTGCTTGTATAGTGCACACCACAAATCATGTAGGAGATAGGAGGGATGATGAAAGTAAGAATAGTTAAAAGGGAGGTGTCAAGGAAAGATTCTTCCCCAGATTGTGAAGAACGGCCCTCACCTCTTTGCTAGTCCCCTGTGTGAAGAATTGAACGCCGCCAGCGTGAGCCAGCAGCCTTTCTGGCTCAAGGGAGGATTTGCTGATTATGCCCGGGTTCCATCCCCGGCTTCTCCACCATTACTGAATATACTGATGGTATTTCTGCTAAAGAAAAAATACCATCTAACACCAGACACATTGAAGGCCAGACTCTGCAGGAAAAAGTTATAAACAACTTTTGCATGACAAGAAGAATCAACAAAGACACAGGATGGAGCAGGAGAAAAATGTTGATGGGTACGAACCAGGCAATCTGCTTTAAGGAATGCAAGGGAGAGAGATAAGGGGGAGACAAAACAAACAAAGCAATAATATTTATGGTGTGAAACCTTGCAAGCAGAAAAAACCAGATGCTTTGCTGACTTGGCTAGTTTAAGATATTATTAAGCAGGAGGGCTCAAAGAAAAGGTTGTTGGGGGTTTTTCCCAAAGCCAGCGCTGTGCTAAACAATATAATGTAAGTATATTGTTTTAATTGTTTTTATTTTCTGTATGTATCGCTCTCTGTTTGTTTATACACAGTATATGATTTACATTAAAGAATAATAAGATAAAAATTAGAATCAGGGTTGTTCTTTTAAACAATTTTAACTTTGCATTGGGTATTTTCAACACTGTTTTTGTGGGTCGATTAGACTGCACAGCACTGAATGGGATGTCCAGCCAATTGGAGTTGTGAGAGTAAGTGGCTTTGTGAATGATGGTTAGTGTTTTGCAGAGAATTCTGGAGTGGATACGGAGCCAATGCAGGTCTTTAAGGATGGGGGTGATGTGGTCTGTTTTATGGGTATTGGAGATGATTCTAGCTGTCGCATTTTGAAGCATTTGCAATGGTCTTATCGTGAAGTAGGGAAGTCCTACGAGGAGGGAGTTGCAATAGTCCAATTTAGAAGAGAGGGTAGCTTGAATCACAGTATGGAAGTCTTGGGTGTGTAGTAGGGGTTTGAGTTTTTTTAGGACGTTAAGTTTGTAAAAACCTTCGTTAAGTATAGAGCTCATGTATTTCTTCAGGTTTAATTGTTGGTCGAGGAAAACTCTTAAGCCTTTTACAAAGGGTTGTGCAGCAATGGACTTGAAAGCTGGATCAGTCGAAAGAGAGGATTTAGGGGGAGTGAGGTGAGATGAGTAAGTGTTCAGTTTTGTTGGTGTTCAGAGCGAGGTGGAGGTTGGTAAGGAGGGAGTTGATGGATGTAAGGCAAATTTCCCAGTGCTTCAGAGCGTCAGAGATGGAGGTGTGAATAGGAATGATGATTTGGACATCATCAGCATAAAGATAGAACTTAAGATTACGTTTGGAGAGTAGATGGCAGAGGGGAGTAAGGTAGATGTTAAAGAGGGTGGAGGAGAGGGAGGAGCCCTGTGGGACTCCTTGTAGGAGGGGGTGGGGAGCAGAAATAGCGTTACCTATTTTAAACGGAGAATTTTCTGTTGGGCAGATATGATTTAAACCATAAGAGGGCTAGGCCCGATATGCCAATGTCTTCTAGGCGGGCAAGAAAGAGGTTATGGCATATGGTGTCAAATGTCGCAGAAATATCTAGAAGGGCAAGGAGGTAGCTGTGACCCTGTCCCATACCTCTGAGGAGGTGGTCCGATAAGGTAAGTAGGAGGGATTCAGTATTGAAATGTTTCCGGAAGCCGAATTGTAAGGTGTGGAGGATCTTGTGATTTTCAAGGTAATCCATAAGTTGTGAGTTGGCTATTCTTTCCAAAATCTTGGCGATAAACGGGAGGTTTGAAATGGGGTGGAAATTAGAGGGGTCTGACCACTGCCTGTTTGAGTATGTCGGGGACAGTGCCAGTGGAAAGGGAGCAGTTGATGATGTCAGCTATGGCTCTAGCTATGGAGTTAGGGACAGCTAGGAGTGCTTTGGGGGGGGGGGGGGATGTGTCATTAGGGTGGGAGGTGGGTTTGAGTTTCTTGAGAATGGACTCAACTTCTTTGGAGGAGGGTGAGGTCAAAGGAGAAATGCGCGGGGGGTAGCAGGGGCTGTACTTGAAGGGGGAGGGAGCATGAAATTGGGGAATCTGGTGAGAAGCTTCGTTATTTTATTGTGAAAGTATTGTGCAAGTTCTTCACATTTGGCAGCGGCTTCTGAATCAGGTATGATGGGGGGGGGGGGGGGGTCGGTTTAATGAGACCTGCGACTTAAGAGAAAAGTGCTTTGGGATTGTATTTATAGTCATGGATTTTGGCCGCATAGAAATCCCGTTTGTGCTTCAGGGTTGTAATTCTGTAACAGTGAAGGGTTGTTTTGTAACTAGAGGAATGCTGTGGGATTGGGTCCTTTTTGTCTGAGTTTATTTTTCATTGATTTTAACTCAGAGGTGTAACATGGGTTCGAGTGCTTGGAGGCGATGTTTATGACGCGTTTGGAAATGGGTCAAAGTTTATTGGCTATATCCGCGGTGAGGTTAGTCCATGATGCTAGCGCAGAGTCAGGGTCGGAGCAGTCTAAGTTATGCAAGGAGGTGGAAAGGGCGGCGGCTAAGTCTTCGCTAGGGCAAGATTTTCTGGAGATTATGGTGGTGTATTGGGCCTTCCTATTAGAGGAGGAAATGTTAATGGTGAAAAGGCTTTTTATTAGGTAGTGGTCAGACCACAGGACTGGGGTACACGAGGGGGTGGTGGTGGGGTGGACACCGGAATTGATGAAAATTAGATCAAGGGTATAGCCAGCTTTGTGGGTAGGGGACTTAATGATTTGCTGAAAACCTATTGCCTGGAGGGAATTGAGGAGGGTTTCACATGATGAAGAAGGGAGTGGGGAGTCTACGTGGAGATTAAAATCTCCAAGGATGATGATGGGGATATCAACATTAATGTAATCGGCAATGAATTTGATGATAGGGGAAGGGTTGGATTCAAGCAAGGCTTGAGGTGAGTAAACTAGGCATACTTGTAGGTCGAAGGATTTGAATAGGCCTATCTCGAGCTTGGGTGGTGTGGTTATGTGGACAGGTTTGAGGTTTAAGAGTTTCTTGGCTGCTAGGAGGAGGCCTCCTCCTCTTCTTTTGGGTCTTGGTATTGAGAAAAACTCATAAGACGATGTAGGGAGTTGATTAATGACAACATCAGTTTCTTTAAACCATGTTTCAGTAACTGCACAGATGTCGGGCTTGCAGTCGATTAGCAGGTCATTAAGGATGGGAGTCTTTTTGAAGAGGGATTGTGCGTTGAATAAAATTATGGAGAGCGTAGTGAGGCCTAGGAGTTGTGTCAGCAGAGAGCTGAGGATGGGGATTAGGGATTTGCATTGGGGTGAGGGATTGTGGAGTAAGGAGAAAGGGGGTCTGGAGAGAGGGTGATGGATGCGAGAGATGGGGTAGGTTGCCATTTCAGAGGCTTGTAGAGAATGGCGAGTGAATAGCGGGAACAGGATCTCAGCAAGTGGAGGCTGAGAAAAAGGTTATACGGGAGTACTGCACAAGGAGGGGGTGGGTGACGGTAATGAGGGAAGAGCTTAGATAGTAAGAGTGCAGAGAGGTGAGATTGGCCAAGTATTCGAGGGTGGGAGGTCGTAGAGAACAGGGGTATCTCTATGAGTGGGTGAGGACAAGAGGAAGCAGTGGTGGAGGGAGGGTAGCACAGGGGAGGGAAAGGGAGCACAAAGAGGGTGCACAAAGGGGCACACCAGGACTCTTGCTGCCATTTCAAAAACATTGTAAGTGGGGCACACCTTGTGATTTCCGCACTCTAGGCCCTGACGCACCAGCGACAGAAAGGTGTGTTGCTGCTGTTGAGGCAGTCGCTTGGCCACCCCCTGCACCTGCTTCCAGAGGTTGCGAGAGTATTTGCTCATATAGAGCTGGTAGGAGGCAATGTGGGCACTGAGCATCACCACTGAAAGACTTTCCTCCCAAGAGCGTCCAGCACCCAGTGATCCTTTTTTGGGGGCGCCGAGGCATGGGTCCAAGAGCGCTTTGCCCTCTTGAGAGCGGATTCGTCCATCACCGATTGGTGTGCCAGCTGACATCTTTTGAATCCGGTAGTCTGTTGGACAAGGTAAACCCTGTCCGCCTTCCTATTCACTGGAGGAACCATGAGGGGTTGTTCCCAGATCCTCAACAGCAACTCCTTAAAGATCTTGTGTACCAGGACTGCCACAATCTCTTTAGAAGCCTCCACAAACTGGAGGATTTCCAGCACCTTGCACCTGGCGTCCTCCATCATCAACTGAAACGGGATGGCTTCAGCCATCGCTCTTACAAAACCTGCAAAGGTCAAGGCCTCAGGCAGAAACTTCCTTTGTTCCTCTGGAGGAGATGGCTCTGCAATGTCCTCCCCCGAGAGTCACATAAGGGGCCTCATTCTAACTGAAATCCACAGGGGATGGGGCCCCGGATGCTTGACCTTGTCCAAAAGTCTAAACACCGGTGCCAGCCCTGGCAAAGCTGGATATGGTGTCACCGCAAATCTCAGTGGAGCTTCCTCCTCAGAGGAACCAGCGACAAGTACCGCATCAGTTAGGGGAAGCATCGGTGCCCTGCCGGGCATCCATGGTTTCCAAGGAACCAGTGCCTCCTGGGTCTGTAACACACCAATGAGCACACTGAGATGCTCCAGTAGCAGTTCCAGCAGGGAGAGCGCAGGCATTGATACCGGTGCCACTAGCTCAATGCCCCACAGGGCACAATCGACTGCCAACTGAACTCTGCGCTCCAACTCCTCCTCAAAAGTTGCCGATGCCAAAACAGACTGGGAGGTAGGAAGGGTAGCCAGATCTTCCTTGGATCCCCGAGGTGGATCGGCGACTGACACCAGGACCAGTGGACACTGTCACTGACCCCCAACATCAATGGAAGATAGGCACTCCTCGCTGCGGGATCGCTTCGAGAGCAAACACTGGCACCAATGCGAGCCCAGTACCATGCATTGAAGGTGACTGGTTCCGATGCTTCCTCGGCTTCCCTCTGTGCTCGGCCCAGTTCTCCGGTACCAAGGTCAAAGACTATGAACCCAATGACCTCAACCTGGAGGAGACAGTCAGGGGCCGGTCCCCAGCGCCCCTATCCATCGACGGCTTCGATGGAGCGGATGGCCCCACCGATGTCAATGGCTCAGTGACCATTGGCATGGCTCCATGGTCCTTCGCATTGATGATACTGATGCTGACGTCAATGGCTCAGACCTTCTCGCCCCAAAGAGCTTCTCCATATTGTTGAGGCGAGCGTGACGTCCCTTCGGGGGTCACTGGTCGCACAGGCAGCACCCCCGGACGTCATGCGATGCTCCCAGGCAGAAGCTACACACATCGTGCGGGTCCATGCTGAACATAATCCAGGGCACTGAGGGCATCGACGAAAACCCGATGAGGCCGGCCATAATGAAACAAACTGAAGGGGTGAAAATAACGGAAGCGGCAGGTGACTGATGCCGGTGGGTACAGAGGCACTGCCGCCACAGGGGAATGGAAGTGAAAGAAAACTTACCGAGAAACCTAACCAGGACTCAAGAGGGAAGCGGAGAGGGATCCGCACCAAAAAAGATGCAAGAAAAACAATGAAAATGACTGGGGAAAAGTTTTCCAAAAACTTTCTAACAAGAAAAAACACAAGCTCAGTAACAACACGACGAAAGCTCCGTGGGAAAAAAAAAAGACTGAAAAGGGACCCCGCATGGACACGTAGTATAGGGCATGCTGGGCATGCTCAGTATGCCTAGTCAGAGTTATAGAAACTTTAACATAAGTTTTCCGTGCTGGGCTCCATCCAATGATGTCACCCATGTGTGAGGACTATCATCCTGTTTGTCCTAGGAGAACCATTGCATTGACTTCTGGGAAGTGCAACAGAAAAAATTTGTTCAAATTTGGTCACTCACTGTTATGAGATACAAATTAAAATTTAAAAAATTGATATATTTGGGTGAAGTTAAATTTTATTTTTAAAGTTAGTAATGATTGCAAGATGCAATCATTACTAACATATATTATACAGAGCTATCCATAAAAGGTAAAAACAAACCAAAATCTCTGTTCTACCTTGAAGGCATCTTTAGTTCATGATATATTATATTAGAAAAATACACATATTAGAAAAATATACTTGGACAGTATTTCTGTGTTGCATTATGCTTTCCTTCCATACTACCTGTTTGTATTGCTGTCCTGCTCATACATATTTACCATAAGAAATGGCTTGCTGGGACAAACACGATAGTTACCAGCATCCTCTTTCCAACAGTGATCAATCTTGATCCAGCAAACATTGAGGGGAAGATCCATTCCCTGTTGGTTTTTAACAGTTTGTGTTATATGGTTTTTAGTATGTTTGCGCTAGTTGTTTGAAAATTGTTTTTGTGTTATTTATTCTTTATGTTTATGTTATTTTATTTGTACATCACCTTGATTTTCTGAAGAAAGGTGATTAAGAAAATTTAAGAAATTAAACTATTGCTCATTCCTAAAAGCAGTGGCCCCCAAGTCTACCTAGCTAATAGCTATAAATGGACCTGTCCACCAGAAACTCGTTCAAACATTTTTTGAAATCCAACACTGCCTAGACACATCCTCCAGCAACAAATTCCATGGCTTAACTGTGCATTGGCTGATAAAATTTGTTTTCAATATGCTACCAGTTAGCTTCATAGTTTTCCCCCTAGTCCTATTTGAAAGGGTAAATAATCATTCACTATTAACTAGTTCCATACCACGTATGATTTTGTAAATCTCTATAAAACCTATCACTTCTCAGCCAGCTCTTATCCAAGATGAGGAGCCTTACTCTGTTAAAGATTTTTTTTTTTGTATATAAGGGAGCCATTCCATCCGCATTATCATTTTTGTTACTCTTCTCTTTAGCTTTTCAAGCTGTTACATCTTTTTTGAGATGGGGTGATCAGGACTGCACACAATACTCAAGGTATAGTCCCTCCTGCAATTCCTCAGTCTGCTGGAATAATATTGTGTCCTCTGCAGATGTGATTATTTTGCTCCCTTTTCCAGATCATTAATAAATAAGTTAAAGAACAGTCCCAGTACAGATCTCTGTACTCTACTACTCACTTCCCTCCATTGGGAAAACTATTTAGCCATACTCTGTTTCCTATCCCTTAACTAGTTACCAGTCCACAATACAATATTACACTACCTCAGAACTTTAAATTTCCTAAGGAATCTCATGACAGACTTCGGCAAATGCCTTCTGAAAATCCAGACATATTACATTGAACAGTTTGCCCTTACCTACACACCTATTTGCACCTGCAAAGAATTATAATTAGTAGGGCAGGACTTTCCTTTGCATAATATCTATGCTGGCTCTTCCCCATTAAGCTACGTCTATCCATATGCCCAGTAATTCTTTTCTTGGCAATAGCTTCTATCATGTTGCCTGGCACCAATGCCAAGTTCACTGGTCTGTAGTTTCCTGGATCACCCCTGGAGATCTTTTTAAAAATTTGGTACTACATTGGATACTGTCCAGTCTTTTGCCCTGTACATCGCTTAGGGCTATGGTGTAAGCACTCAATAAATAAAATAAATAATATATCTGAGAACTGGAAATCAGCCAGTGTAATGCTAATTTACCATAGCCATCTATTTCTTGTTGTGACAGTCTGACAATTAGAAAATGTCTTGCTTGAAACTGGTTTTTACACCTAGATTGCCTGCAAATCAAACACAAACTTTTATTTAAAGAAATGGTTTGTTTGCAGCTTTTTACAATTTCTTTAACACACATATTATTGTTTTGGGCACATGCTCTCTCTTTTTTTTAACTTCCAAAGGCATATTTGTTAACCTGATGTGTGAAACAGTGATTTCTTGCAAGTACCCTATAATAAGATAATGAAGTTGGCTCTATTTCATGTGTCGTACTCTAAAACATAAGGGAGCACGTACTGTTAAATATAAACGGACATACAGCAAATGCTTCTTCAGTCCCCCTTGCCCTTAAGTTTTAAAGGGTAAGGGGTTCTGTTTGGCAAGAGATGCTTTAAGAAATTCCAGGTCATATTTTAATTTTCCATTAAAACAGTTCTTGGCCAACAGCAACACCTATTAGTTGGACTGCATATGTATACATAGCAAGGTTCCAGGGAGCTGTGGTCTGTGGCCATTGCATTAGTTGGGCTAGCTGGGGGGGGGGGTATAAAATAGGGTTAAAACTGAAATAGTTATGAACTAAGGCTCAGGGTGCCATAACCCAACAGAGGCCAAAGGAGAGGAAGGACTGTGCCAAGCCAAAAAAAATAAACTGAAGTGACATTATTTCAAATATAAAAACAAAAGAAACAAAGTGCTTTCACTTACAAATTTGCATTTCTAGATACCTTTCCAATTTTAGCTCAAGGTGGTTTATAACATCAGGTATAATAAGTCCGTGTCCCAAAGAGCTCACAGTCTAAATGTATACCTGAGGCATCAGGGGTTAGGTGACTTGCCTAAGGTCACAAGCAGCATCTGTGAGATTTCCAGTGTAACCAGCTCATTGCTCTAACCACCAGGCCACACCACTTATCAAAAGCAGAGGCTCATCCACACTTTAAAGTAAAAACAAAAAACAAACAAAAAAAAACAGTTAGCTAATGTAATGGAAACCCTGAGAGGGAGTGGATGGCAACAGAAAGGGAAACTCTTACCCCAAAAATTGTATCAATCTATTTTGGATCATAAAATTAACCCCCACAGCCTCCAGCTATTTCAGCAATGCTTCTAGTCTGCAAGAAGTTACCTTCCAATTCCAATTTCCCTTTTTATGAGGTAATACAGAATTTCATAATTTTTCATTAAAAACAACTTTCTGGCATGTAGTGACAACTATTTCATAAAGGAATTTTTTTCAATAGTTAAGAACTTGAAGGGAGATAACAGATTAGGGACTCTACCTCTCTTAATTCGTACAACTAAAGGGCTTCTTAGCAAACTGGTCTTACAAAACTAAGCAGCAATAGAGATTTTACAGGACTTGAAAAATTAGTTCTGAATACCTCATAAATAAAGGGCTGATCTCTAGTTTTTAAACTTTATTGAAGGTTAGTTCCAACATGATTCCTGAAAGGTATAAAAAATATCAAAGGCCAAATGTGGCTTCAAGTGAACAACAGTCAGATAAAGGTGATTCCATCAATATGAAAGTACATAAAATGGCTCTAAGATCCCAATCTGGCACAATACTCCAGCAGAAAGATCCCAAACCACTGATACTATATGCTAGATTTTTTATGTAAGTTGGGAGTCACCTGTTTGCAGAACTGCAGATAATAGAATTCATTCATCCATATACAGTGGGAATGCCCTATAAAGATTTATTAGTCTGAGTTAATCTCACAAATATATAGGACTGGCATCTGCTACCAAAGTGCCCATTGGTAATTCTATTAGGTCTTCCAGTAGTTAAGCTACTTACAATGGCTAAGAGAAATATTCATTTAAGAATTAACTTTTTAAATGCTACTAAATGCAATATTGCAGATTAGAAATTCCTGAATAAATCTTCCTTGGAATCCTAGCTTCCATTAATATGATAAAGGCAAGTTGCTTACCGTAAATGGTGTTTCCGTAGATAGCAGGATGAATTAGCCATGCTGTCATGGGATCTGTCAATCAGGTCTGGGAGGCGGAGCTTTACAAAGCAGAGATTTAGGGGCGGATTTTAAAAGGAGCGCGAATAGCCTACTTTTGTTTGCGCTCCAGGCGCAAACAAAAGTACGCTGGATTTTAGTAGATACGCGCGGAGCCGCGTGTATCTGCTAAAAACCTGGATCGGCGCGCGCAAGGCTATGGATTTTGTATAGCCAGCGCGCGCCGAGCCGCGCAGCCTACCCCCGTTCCCTCCAAGGCCGCTCCGAAATCGGAGCGGCCTTGGAGGGAACGGGGGTAGGCTGCGCTGCGCGGCGGAGCGGCCTTGGAGGGAATCCTCTAACGCCCTCCCCTCACCTTCCCCTCCCTTCCCCTACCTAACCCACCCGCCCGGCCCTGTCTAAACCCCCCCCCTTACCTTTGTCGGGGGATTTACGCCTCCCAGAGGAAGGCGTAAATCCCCGCGCGCCAGCGGGCCTCTTGCGCGCCGGGCCGCGACCTGGGGGCGGGTACGGAGGGCACGGCCACGCCCCCGGACCACCCCGGGCCGTAGCCACGCCCCCGTACCCATCCCCAAAACGCTGCCGACACGCCCCCGAAACGCCGCGACGACCGGGCCCGCCCCCGACACGCCCCCCTCGGAGAACCCCGGGACTTACGCGAGTCCCAGGGCTCTGCGCGCGCCGGTAGGCCTATGTAAAATAGGCTTCCCGGCGCGCAGGGCCCTGCTCGCCTAAATCCGCCCGGTTTTGGGCGGATTTAGGCGAGCAGGGCTCTGAAAATCCACCCCTTAGATTTTAGTTCTCTGCGGCTGCGCGTGTGTTCCCGCACAGGAAAGTAACAGATTTTCCTCAGTCTGTGATTAAGCTGTAGTTCGGAAAGACGGTGACTGCCAGGGAGGAGGGTGGGTCACCATGGCTAATTCATCCTGCTATCTACGGAAACACCATTTACGGAAGCAAACTTGCTTTTCCCGTCGATAGCAGGGCTGAATTAGTCATGCTGTCATGGGAGTCCCAAGCTCCCGATCACATTGTTTATGGTATATTTGTTTGTACGTGATCATGAAAAGTGTGGCATTCACCGTGTACAAGAGGATAGAGATTGCAGGATTGCGTGCCCTATCTTCGCATCAGTGGCTGCTTGTTGATCAAGGCAGTAGTGCGATGTGAAGCTATAGAGCGATGACCATGTAGCGGCCTTACAAATGTCAATGGGTTGTACATGTTTAAGATGTGCCAAGAAGGCCGCCACTGCTCTAAATTGATGAGCTTTGGGAACAGAATGTAGCTGTAGGTTCTGTTTGTCGTAGCAGAACTTTATGCACTGTGCTATCCAGCTGGAGATGGTGCATTTAGCCACCGGTAGTCCAGGCACCTTCGGGTCGAAAGAGACAGAGTTGAGAAACACGGGAGTCCGAGTTTGTTCTTTCTTTGTAGTACGCTAAAGCTCTTTTGCAGTCTAGCGCAGTGGTTCTCAACCTTTTTTTGGCCGGGACACACCTGACAGATGGTTCTCACATGCGTGACACACTGAGCATGTGACCGTCACGGGGCTAAATGTAAACATGCACTCTGCATCCACAGGAATCCCCTCAACCCCCCGCAATGAGTGCAGAGCAGATCTAGGGCATTACCCTGTACAACTCGCCATACAAAAAAAGATATTCTGGTTCTGATGACATCTCAGTAAAAGCAAAACAAACTCCCTTTACTACCAGGCACAATAGCCCTTCTTATGAAAAGACAGTAATTTACCACTAATGCATATCCTATTGAGAAAACACAACAAATAAGATTGATACAAAAGCCTACATGCTAGTAAAATATCTCACCTCTGTCACACACCCAGAACTGACCTTCACCAAGTACAGAAAGACCACACATTATAAATATGGAGACAGAAACTGGAATGGAAAACCAAAAAAGCCACTCTGCATGCAGTGCAAACCTAGAGAAATGGAAAGAGAAATATAGCACCTAACATAGTCCCAGGATCTGCAATAATGCACACAAACTAACCCGCACAAAGAAACACCTGTATTATGGAACACACTCAACCAGTAACAACCCTATCTAAGGAATACAACTATTAAACCAGGCCCTAAACACTAATACATTTCCTATTGGGAAAACAGAATAAGCCAAGCTGCTATAGCGCCCCACACAGAAATAATTGTAAAGCTTTACTAAAAATGTTACAAAACAGCTGCTGAACAGAATATCCAACAATTAAAAACTCATAAAAATTATTAAAACATGTCCAAATATCAATAAAATATTTCAAAACAGCAGACATCGCATAATACCCAATAATTAAAATGGCAATCAAGAAAAATAAATTTAAAAAGCCACCTTTTCTTACCCTCTCCAGCAACTCTCCTACTCCTTTCCTTTCCAGGCCAATAGCACTCACAGGAAGCAGCAAGGGCTGCTGAAGCTCTGTCCTCACAGTCCTCTTCCTTAGCGCCCACAACCAGTCACTCACACACATAACTCCAATTAGACCCCACGAACAGTCTCGGTCTCTCTCACCTCCCTGACCAGTCTCTCTCTCAATCACACTCATGGTCTCTTATATACAAGCTCTCAATCACACACAAATGCTCTCACACCCACACCAGCTCTCACCCAGGCTTCCATTCACACCCACACACACCAGCTCTCACCCAAGCACCCATTCACACCCACACACACCACCTCTCACCCAAGCACCCATTCACACCCACACACACCAGCTCTCACCCAGGCTCTCATTCACACACAGACACCCCAGCTCTCACCCAGGCACTCATTCACACACAGACACCCCAGCTCTCACCCAGGCACTCATTCACACACAGACACCCCAGCTCTCACCCAGGCACCCATTCACACCAGTTCTCACCCAGGCTTCCATTCACACCAGCTCTCAACCAGGCACCCATTCACACACAGACACACCAGCTCTCACCCAGGCACCCATTCACACACAGACACACCAGCTCTCACTCAGGCACCCATTCACACACAGAGACACCAGCTCTCACCCAGGCACCCATTCACACACAGACACACCAGTTCTCACCCAGGCACCCATTCACACCAGTTCTCACCCAGGCTCCCATTCACACCAGTTCTCACCCAGGCTTCCATTCACACCAGTTCTCAACCAGGCACTCATTCATACACAGACACACCAGCTCTCACCCAGGCACCCATTCACACACAGACACATCAGTTCTCAACCAGGCACCCATTCACACACAGACACACCAGCTCTCACCCAGGCACCCATTCACACACAGACACACCAGCTCTCACCCAGGCACCCATTCACACCACCTGTCACCCAGGCACCCATTCACACCAGCTTTCAGCCAGGCACTCATTCACACACAGACGCACCGGCTCTCACCCAGGCACTCATTCACACACACAGACGCACCCGCTCTCACCCAGGCACTCATTCACGCACACAGTCGCACCCGCTCTCACCCAGGCACTCATCCACGCACACAGATGCACCCGGCTCTCACCCAGGCACTCATCCACGCACAGACGCACCCGCTCTCACCCAGGCACTCATTCACGCACACAGTCGCACCCGCTCTCACCCAGGCACTCATCCACGCACAGACGCACCCGCTCTCACCCAGGCACTCATCCACGCACACAGACGCACCCGCTCTCACCCAGGCACTCATCCACGCACACAGACGCACCCGCTCTCACCCAGGCACTCATCCACGCACACAGATGCACCCGCTCTCACCCAGGCACTCATCCACGCACAGACGCACCCGCTCTCACCCAGGCACTCATTCACACACACAGACGCACCCGCTCTCACCCAGGCACTCATTCACACACACAGACGCACCCGCTCTCACCCAGGCACTCATTCACACACACAGACGCACCCGCTCTCACCCAGGCACTCATCCACACACAGACGCACCCGCTCTCACCCAGGCACTCATCCACACACACAGACGCACCCGCTCTCACCCAGGCACTCATTCACGCACACAGACGCACCCGCTCTCACCCAGGCACTCATCCACGCACACAGACGCACCCGCTCTCACCCAGGCACTCATCCACGCACACAGACGCACCCGCTCTCACCCAGGCACTCATTCACGCACACAGACGCACCCGCTCTCACCCAGGCACTCATCCACGCACACAGATGCACCCGCTCTCACCCAGGCACTCATCCACGCACAGACGCACCCGCTCTCACCAAAAACTTCTTCTTCCTTCGCTGCAGGGATGGGCTCCAGTTCCGCCGCGGCTTTACTCCGGCGGGCCTTCTTTTTTCGCCACCGCGGGAATGGGCTCCCGTGGTGGCCTCGGTCGGGTTTCCTCTTCGCCGCCACAGGCTGTGGCGGCCTTGCTTTGTCGGGGTCAGGTCTCCTCTTCGCCGCCATGGGAATGGGCTCCCATGGCGGCTTTGCTTCGTCGGGGGTCGGGTTTCCTCTTCATTGCGCGATCTTGCTTCGTCAAGAGTTCAAAATTCCTCCCTGCCTGCCTCACCGGCCAATCAAAGGCTTCCTCCCTTCTTCCTACTACCACTGGTAGGGAGGAGGCTTCCGATTGGCCTGCGCGGGGGCAGGCAGAATGAAGGAGGCTTCCCATTGTGTAATGGGGGTAGGAAGAACGAAGGCTTCCAATTGGCCCGCGTGTGCTGGAAAAAGGCAAAAGGAAAGTAGAACGGGGTAGTGGGACACTGGGAGACGCGACACACCTGGCGGTGTTTGGCGACACACTAGTGTGTCGCGACACACCGGTTGAGAAGTGCTGGTCTAGCGTATGCAGTAATTTTTCCCTGTCATTTGCATGAGGTTTAGGGAAAAAGATGGGCAGTTCTATGGTCTGATTGAGATGGAATTGAGAAACTACTTTTGGTAGAAAGGATGGGTGAGTTCGGAGAACCACCTTCTGGTGATGAAACTGTAAATACGGAGAATAATGGACCAATGCCTGTAATTCACTGACTTGTCGTGCTGATGTTACTGCCATGAGGAATACCACCTTCCATGTGAGGTATCTAATGTGTGCCGAGTCCATGGGTTCAAACGGGAAAAGCATAAGCTGTTCAAGAACTATGTTGAGATTCCATGGAACTGGAGGCTTAGAGATCGGAGGACGAAGGTGAGTTAACCCCTTGATGAAACGAGATAGTAAGGGGTGATTGGAAATAGGAATATTGTTAAGTGGTCTGTGATATGCCGCTATGGCACTGAGATGGACCCTAATGGATGAGGTTGCCAGACCAGCTGTGTACAGTTTATGTAGATAATCCATAAGTAACTCAGGTGAACAGTCTAAAGGTGGTACATAGTTAGAAGTGCACCAGGTAGAGTAGCGTTTCCATTTATAGCTACAGTTTTTCCTCGTTGAGAGTTTCCTGGATTCTAACAAAATGGATTGTGCCGAAGTGGAAACTCCCTGTTCTGTTAAAAGGAGCCTCTCAATCTCCATGCTGTCAAATGAAGAGATGAGTGTAGTGGGTGTAGAAGCATTCCTTGATCTTGGAAGAGAAGATCTGGGCGATTCGGTAATCGAATGGGGTCCGCGATGGACAGTCTGAGAAGGAAACTGTACCACGGTTGTCTTGGCCAGGCTGGAGCTATCAGAATCAGTTGAGCCTTGTCTGTTATGCACTTTTGAATTGTTCTTGTTATGAGTGGTATGGGAGGAAAGGCATCCTGGGCAATCCTGAACTGACTTGGTCGTATTGAGCAGAATTTGGGAACCTCAGCATTGATCTCTGTTGCAAAGAGATCTATTGCGGGCGTCCCCCATTGCATGAAGATGCTTTGGGCTATCTCCGAATTCAGTGTCCATACGTGAGGATGGAAGATGCGACTTAGCCTGTCCGCCCTTGTATTTGCTACTCCTGGTAGATAAGTTGCTTGCAGATGTATGCAATGTTGGTGAGCATGTTTGAAGATTGTCAGGGTCTCCTTGCAAAGGGGCCATGAACCGGACCCTCCTTGCTTGTTGATATAAAACATTGCCACTTGATTGTCTTTATAGATCATGACTCTGTGGCCCTTTAAGTGATCTTGAAACACTTGTAGCGCATTTCGAATTGCTCTGAGCTCTAATAGATTTACCTGCAGGGTCTGCTCGGAGATTGTCCATAACCCTTGTGTTTCGTAAATCTCGAGATGTGCTCCCCATCCCTTGCGAGACGCATCAGTGGTTAAGACTGCGTTGTGAGGAGGAGGACTGAATACTGCTCCTTTTGATAGGGTGGAGTGTAGGAGCCACCATGTTATGTCCTGTTTCATCTTGGAAGTCAACGATGGCTTAAGAACATAAGAACATAAGAAAATGCCATACTGGGTCAGACCAAGAGACCATCAAGCCCAGCATCCTGTTTCCAACAGTGGCCAATCCAGGCCATAAGAACCTGGCAAGTACCCAAAAACTAAGTCTATTCCATGTTACCATTGCTAATGGCAGTGGCTATTCTCTAAGTGAACTTAATAGCAGGTAATGGACTTCTCCTTCAAGAACTTATCCAATCCTTTTTTAAACACAGCTATACTAACTGCACTAACCACATCCTCTGGCAACAAATTCCAGAGTTTAATTGTGCGTTGAGTAAAAAAGAACTTTCTCCGATTAGTTTTAAATGTGCCCCATGCTAACTTCATGGAGTGCCCCCTAGTCTATTATCCGAAAGAGTAAATAACCGATTCACATCTACCCGTTCTAGACCTCTCATCTCTATCATATCCCCCCTCAGCCGTCTCTTCTCCAAGCTGAAAAGTCCTAACCTCTTTAGTCTTTCCTCATAGGGGAGCTGTTCCATTCCCCTTATCATTTTGGTAGCCCTTCTCTGTACCTTCTCCATCGCAATTATATCTTTTTTGAGATGCGGCGACCAGAATTGTACACAGTATTTAAGGTGCGGACTCACCATAGAGCGATACAGAGGCATTATGACATTTTCCGTTTTATTCACCATTCCCTTTCTAATAATTCCCAGCATTCTGTTTGCTTTTTTGACTGCCGCAGCACACCGTACTGACGATTTCAATGTGTTATCCACTATGACGCCTAGATCTCTTTCTTGTGTTGTATCACCTAATATGGAACCCAACATTGTGTAATTATAGCATGGGTTATTTTTCCCTATATGCATCACCTTGCACTTATCCACATTAAATTTCGACTGCCATTTGGATGTCCAATTTTCCAGTCTCAGAAGGCCTTCCTGCAATTTATCACAACCTGCTTGTGATTTAACTACTCTGAACAATTTTGTGTCATCTGCAAATTTGATTATCTCACTCATCGAATTTCTTTCCAGATCATTTATAAATATATTGAAAAGTAAGGGTCCCAATACAGATCCCTGAGGCACTCCACTGTCCACTCCCTTCCACTGAGAAAATTGTCCATTTAATCCTACTCTCTGTTTCCTGTCTTTTAGCCAGTTTGCAATCCACGAAAGGACATCACTACCTATCCCATGAATTTTTACTTTTCCTAGAAGCCTCTCATGAGGAACTTTGTCAAACGCCTTCTGAAAATCCAAGTATACTACATCTACCGGTTCACCTTTATCCACATGTTTATTAACTCCTTCAAAAAAGTGAAACAGATTTGTGAGGCAAGACTTGCCTTGGGTAAAGCCATGCTGACTTTGTTCCATTAAACCATGTCTTTCTATATGTTCTGTGATTTTGATGTTTAGAACACTTTCCACTCTTTTTCCTGGCACTGAAGTCAGACTAACCGGTCTGTAGTTTCCCAGATCGCCCCTGGAGCCCTTTTTAAATATTGGGGTTACATTTGCTATCCTCCAGTCTTCAGGTACAATGGATGATTTTAATGATAGGTTATAAATTTTTACTAATAGGTCTGAAATTTCATTTTTTAGTTCCTTCAGAACTCTCGGGTGTATACCATCCGGTCCAGGTGATTTACTACTCTTCAGTTTGTCAATCAGGCCTACCACATCTTCTAGGTTCACCGTGATTTGATTCAGTCCATCTGAATCATTACCCATGAAAACCTTCTCCATTACGGGTACCTCCCCAACATCCTCTTCAGTCAACACCAAAGCAAAGATGATATTTAATCTTTCTGCGATGGCCTTATCTTCTCTAAGTGCCCCTTTAACCCCTTGATCAGCTAACGGTCCAACTGACTCCCTCACAGGCTTACTGCTTCAGATATATTTAAAAAAGTTTTTACTGTGAGTTTTTGCCTCTATAGCCAACTTCTTTTCACATTCTCTCAGCCTGTCTTATCAATGTCTTTCATTTAACTTGCCAACGTTTATGCTTTATCCTATTTTCTTCTGTTGGTTCCTTCTTCCAATTTTTGAATGAAGATCTTTTGGCTAAAATAGCTTCTTTCACCTCCCCGTTTAACCGTGCCGGTAATCGTTTTGCCTTCTTTCCACCTTTCTTAATGTGTGGAATACATCTAAGACTGTGCTTCTAGAATGGTTTTTTTTTTTGTTTTTTTTTTTTTTTTTAAACAATGACCACGCCTCTTGGACATTTTTTAACTTTTGTAGCTGCTCCTTTCAGTTTTTTCCTAACAATTTTTCTCATTTTATCAAAGTTTCCCTTTTGAAAGTTTAGCACGAGAGCCTTGGATTTGCACACTGTTCCTCTTCCAGTCATTAAATCAAATTTGATCATATTAGGATCACTATTGCCAAGCGGCCCCACCACTGTTACCTCTCTCACCAAGTCCTGTGCTCCACTGAGAATTAGATCTAAAATTGCTCCCTCTCTCGTCAGTTCCTGAACCAATTGCTCCATAAAGCTATCATTTATTCCATCCAGGAACGTTATCTCTCTAGCGTGTCTCGATGATACATTTACCCAGTCAATATTGGGGTAATTGAAGTCTTCCATTATTACTGCACTACCAATTTGGTTAGCTTCCCTAATTTCTCTTACTATTTCACTGTCTGTCTCACCATCTTGACCAGGTGGACGGTAGTATACCCCTATCACTATAGTCTTCACCGACACACAAGGGATTTCTACCCATAAAGATTCAATTTTGTATTTAGTCTCATGCAGGATGTTTATCCTGTTGGACTCTATGCCATCCCGGACATAAAGCGCCACACCTCCTCCCGGGTGCTCCTCTCTGTCATTGCGATATAATTTGTACCCCGGTATAGCACTGTCCCAGTCTAACTTCAGTTAGTCAGCCAGAGTGACTCACTGCTCTCTTGATTAACAAATGCTGGTCCCTATTCAAACCCAATCACACTACCTCAACACCTTTCCAAGGTGAGTAAATGAGCTGAACTATTCAACTTTTTTACTTAGGTATACACTACTCCTAGCTTATTTCTAGCTTCCGGCTACTTTTAGTAGGGGGGGGGGTTGTGTTTTTTTTTTTCAATACAAACACTCAGTTCTTTAAAAGTCTGCAGAACACTCAGTTCTGCAGACTTTTAAAAATAAACACACTGGCTGCAGCTGACTTTACCTATCGGGACCTTTGGAACCTGTTGTCATCTACTTGCCTTGCGGGACCTGGAAGCCGGGGGAGGAGCCGGGTGAGACGCTTTAAAATCAGCGTCAAACCGGCGCACCGCAGCCGCCGGCGCACTGCCTAAGGGGCCTGCGTTGCTTTGCCTGGCTTAGCCTGGCGAACCTGGCCCTGGCAAGGAATTTTCTTGTTGTATATCTGCAGCCACGAGAAGTGATGGAGAGGAACGGTCTTTACGTATCAACTTTCAGTCACAAGACTCCTGGTAAGACTGATACCGAGAATAGTAAAATTTCTGTTTGTATTGGGTAATTTTGCTATCTCTTTGTAAATGCCACATACAAAGAGAAAAGCAAAACTGAGAGAACTGTCTTCTACCCCTGTGAGGATGAATCAACCCACAATAGAGGATTGTTTTGTGAAAACTCCTATAGTTACCCCAGAAGGGGGTGTCGCTGGAGGTTTAGACAAGGAGCAGGGTCTTTCCTCCCAGACACATGAAACATCATTGACCCCAGGGGCACCAACAACTCCTGAGCCACCAGCTGGATCTAGAGTGGGGATATCTCTTGCAGGTGATCCCAAACTCAAAATGGATTCTTTAACAACATGTGACCAGAGAGAAGCAGTTGGTTCAACTAGCTTCTCGGAGAGTTCACAACTGGGCTCTATGGATCAAAGTGGAATTACATCTCCATTGGAGGGGGGGGGGCTGGTAATATCCAGGAAGGATCCTTGGCTGGGATTTCAGTTATTACTCCTAAAAATTTTACTCTTGGAGAAATAGGAAATATGCTAGTTTCCATGCAGAAATCAATAAATAACATAGTAAATACATTACAGGAAGTGTTAAATAAGAATGTGGTCCTTCAATCTAAGATTGAAAAAGTTGAAGAATCAGTGAATTCTGTACAACTCAAGGTAGATGAAATGGATAAAATTCAATTGAATTTAATAAAATCTGAAAAATCCCATTTTGAGAGATTAGAAGTATTAGAAAATCAGTTGAAGAAAAATAATTTGAGGATATTGAATTTTCCTAAGACCGCTTTAATAAACCCAGTAGATTTATTTAAAAGTTACCTAGTGAATATCCTGAAATATACAAAGGAAGCAATACCAGCTATTGCAAGAATATACTATATCTCTCAAAATGAGGAAATGAAAAAACAAGATCAAGATAAAGATAAACAGCCTGAATTAGATCTGTCAGAATTGTTAGAAAAATCTTTTGAAACCAGTATAAATACTAGAGCCACCCTTATAGTACAATTCTCTTTTCTATCCGAAAGAGATTCTTTGATGAGAATATATTTTGGACATCAAAATGATAAGTTTTATGGACAGGTTATTAGGATCTTTCCGGACATATCATATGCAACAAGAATTAAAAGAAAATAATTTTTGGCAATGAGAGGTGAAGCTCAGAATAAGGGGATAAAATTTCTATTAAGATACCCATGTCAATGTATTATTATTAGTCAGGGGAACAAGTATATTTTTACATTAGCGACCCAGCTAAGACAATACCTGGATATCCAGTCCTAAAGCACTACCAATGCGTTGGTTTAAAAATGATATATAGGAGAAAATGAAAAATTTCTTGTGTTTTATTTTTCCTTCTCAGTTATCTGCTTCAAGACTGTTTGGACTCCCCAGCACTTTCTTTGCTTGATTTTTGTTACCTGGATGGATATTCACAGTTTGATTTAAGATTATGTTGTTTAATAATTTTCAGATTGTATTTCTTAAAGAACTGTGTAATGTATTTGATAAGAGTTGAAATAATAAATAATAAATTAAAAAAATAAAATAAAATAAACACACTACCTACTGCTTACTAGCTACCTTATTGACTGACTATTTAAAAATACAAACAGTCTAACTTGTTTATTCACTGCCTTTCTGACTATTAAAGACACAAACACATAAACACACTAAATAATATTCCCAAATAGTTAACTTTGCCCCAATACTTTTAAAAAAGACAATGTCCCAAGCAAAAACGTACTGATTCCTTTCAGCCACCAGCAAGGTGATCCTCTCCTCTTAGTGTTCCCATTGGAACACTGAGAGGCTTCTGTGTCAACAGTTGTGAGTGTTGTTTCCATTGATGTTTTAGTCTCCATTGCAGGTGTCTCATGTGTAGCCTGGTGTTGGGTACTGTGAAGATAGCTGCCACCATGTGGCAGAGGACTACCAGAATTTGTCTTGCCAACAGCCTTTGAGTGTTGTTCAACGAGTAGAGAAGTTGACTTATTTGTATTATTCTTTCTGTTGGGAGAAATGCCTGATTGTGAACAGTGTCCAGGCCTGCTCCTATGAACTGTAGTCGTTGTGTTGGTTGGAGATGTGATTTCCGAAAATTGATCACTAGTCCCAATTCCTGTAAGCACTATATCACCCGTCTGAGCTGATTGAGTAAGATGTCTGGGGTCGATGCTATTATCAGCCAATCGTCCAGATATGGAAAGATGGTCATATCCTGTTATCTGAGATGAGCCACCACCACAACCATGCATTTGGTGAAAACCCTGGGTGCAGCCGATAGTCCAAAGGGAAGAACCTTGTATTGGTAGTGTTGATGGCCATAGCGAAAGCATAGGTAACGCAAAGAGGATGGATGGATTGAAATATGTGTACACGCATCCTTCAGATCGATGGAACACATCCAGTTGTTGGGTTGAATCAGAGGTAAGATCGATTTCAACGATACCATCTTGAATTTCTCTTTGGTCAGGAATTTGTTCAATTCCCGTAGATCTAATATGGGGCTAAGTCCACCTGACTTTTTGGGTATGAGGAAGTATGGGGAATAGAACCCTGTTTTTTGGGTTTTCGGGAAAATTAGTCGAATGGCCTGCTGTTTGCGAAGCAAAGCAATCTCCTCCCCCAGTTGTGATTGGAAGCTTTGACTCTTTAGAGTGGAAAAGTGAAGTAGTATGGGTTTTGTGGTAAATTGGAGTTGATAGCCATGTCGTACTATTTCTAAAACCCATTGATCGGTTGTTATTTTCTCCCAGGCTTCTAGGCAAGAATGAATTCTGCCAGGTGGTGCTTGATGCAGTGGTGGTGGCTGATTTATTAAAAAGACGGCTTTGATTTTACTGCAGCAGCCGGTTGTTGGGTTTGCTGTCTCTGGTTACGTGGTTTACCCCTATGTTGAGTCGTGTTGTTTTGTTGCGGTGGAGGACGCTGGTAAGATGGATACGTCTGTGTACGAAAAGACTGATAAGACCGTAAGGCCTATGATTATAGGATTGTCTATGTGTAGCTCCCACATGACGCGTGGTCGAGAGGTGAGATTGTGATAAGGATTGGACTACTAGAGCTTCCTCCTTTAATTTCCCAACTGTTTCTTGAAACCGTTCTCCGAACAGGTTGTCTCCCGTACACGGGAGGTTCGTCAGTTTCTTGTGTAAATCTTCTCTTATTGTACTACAGCGTTATCATGCTATCCTACTGGCTGCTATGCCTGTCGCAGATGCCCTAGAAGATGTTTCAAATGCCTCATATATTGATCGTAGAAGGTGTCGAGAACACTCCTCCATATCATGAAGAGGCGGTGGTACCTGATCAGCCGTCGAGGAAAGCATACCTTTTGTGGCTTGTATGCACTCATATGGATATTGTACAATATAGAATTGATGGTGCATAATGCAGGCATTCAACATTGAGTTATGATACATCTTCCTGCCAAAGTCATCTAAACACCGGTTGTCTTTACCCAGTGGATACGAGGCATGCGATTTTGCTTTTTTGAATCTTTGCATTGCCAACTATCACAATTGAAGCATGTGGTAATTGTGGTATTGAGTAAGGTGATGTTTTTTCATACGAAATTTTATATCCGTTTTCTGGAAACCGCTGATAGAGAATAAGGCATTTCCCATGACTTCTGCAAGACAGAATGTAATAATTCGTGTGGTGGGAGAGATGTTGGTTCTCCCGGAGCATCGAAAATCTTTAGGAGACCAAAGGTTTCTGATCTAGGGTCTGTCTTCTTTTGGACCTCCAGATGTAATATTGTGCCCAATTTTTCTAAAAATTTTGGGTATGTCAGGTCCTCTGGAGGAGAATATGGTTCCTGTGGTTGTTCCTGTGGATCCGATGAGAATCCAGTAGATTACAATGGGGATGTTTGTGGAGATAGAGAATCTATAGGGGTATCTTGCTGTTGAATTGGTGAAATTGGTCATTTCGTCATTGGGGATGCCGGAGGCTCCACCGACGGTTCTCTAGAGGTATGTGTATTGTGTTCCAGAGAACTCACAGATAGCTCGTTAGACATCTTAAAAGATGATTGAAAAGTTTCATAAAACCCTGCCAATGATTGGGATAATTGAAGAAATGACTCTTTTGTTTGAGGAGGCATTGCTGCACGACCAGATTGTTTTGGTAGTTCACCTGTTTTAGGTGATACTGTAGGAATTTTAGCGGAAGTAGCTGGTACGTCATACTTGTTCCTCATTTTGCCCTCTGTGGTCTTAACAGAAATATCTGAGGACGAAGATGCCCTCTGTGTCTTAATAGAAATATCTGAGGACGAAGATGCAGCAGAGGAAGTGATTTGTATTAATTGTCTACGAGATAGAGAATCTACACTTCGTGGGTGAGATGACCTAGAAGTGGAAGGGCTCACTGCCCATGTATCTCTCTTCTTCGCAGCTTTTTGATGTGAGTGACATGATCGCCTATGATGATGGTGTGACGATGATCCTGTATGGGTTCCATATCCCGACAGTGATCGTCTGATTCGTTTTGACTTCACCACTGTAAAATTAGAGTCTGAAGAGGTGGAATGAGGTACATGTGGAGATTGATGTCTTCGTTTTACCCCATGTGGTATTGAATGATGTATTTGTTTGGACATTTGTAGTCCACTGTGCGTCGATCTGTGTGTTGTCGAATGCGCTAATACCTTCGGCGCCATGTGCGTCAATGTTTTTTGTAAGTTGTGCTCATATAACGACTTGTGCGCAGAAGTCATCGACGCCGTGTGCTCAGATGGTTTCGGCGTCGAGCTCGCTTCAGACGTCTTCGGCGCCGTGCACGCAGATGTCTTCGGCGCGTTATGTGCATACGCTTCCTGCGTTGTGCTCGCCGGTGTCTTGTGCGCCGATGATGATTTAGGCACAGAAGTATTATGCGCCAATGGTGATTTAGGCGTAGAAGGTACTTCAGGCGCATAAGTCGTCTGTGCTGCAGATTTAGGCGCCATTGTTTCCTGCGCTGATCGCCGAGGCTCTTCAGGCCTTCAGATCCGAGAGGACCATGTCGGCTCGGTAAGTCCTTACCTCCAAGCCTGGAGGGTTGAGGATTCCAAAACGACGCTCTTTTCTGTGACGGAGCCGCCAACGAGGGACCCGGTGAAGAATGAGCCTCCAATGGCTCGGAAAACGTGAAAAGTTCAAACATTTTGTAAGCTCGTTGTTTTTGGGCTCTTGGGGACATTCGAGCACAAAAATCACAATTTTGTAAATTATGCTCTGGTCCCAGGCTTCGGTTACATCGGTCATGGCCATCCGTGACAGACATTACCTTGCCACAGGCACAGGGGTTAAACCCCAGCTTTTTTGACATTTCAATAAAATAAGAAATGCTGAGGAGAAGTCAGCCCCGCGTGCGATCCCACTCGTGGAAAAAACAGACTGAGGAGAATCTGTTACTTTCCTGCACGGGAACAGACGCGCAGCCGCAGAGTGCTAAAATCTAAATCTCTGCTTTGTAAAGCTCCGCCTCCCGGACCTGATTGACAGATCCCATGGCAGCATGGCTAATTCAGCCCTGCTATCGACGGGAAAACCTATGCAACAGAAAATATTTATAGTATGACTACGCCTTATGACAACATAGTTTGAAAATAGAGCATTGTTTGTTCAAATGTTTAGTTTTTGGATTTGGTTGTAAGTCTGCACAGTATTGGACGTTTTTATTTGTGTACTCCTTATGACTAACAGGGAGAAATTATGATGATTAAGAAGATTTATAATGATGTGCACATGGTTGTATTTGTTTAAAATGTTAATAGAACTGAGAAAAAAAACTGACTTATGTAAGAAAGCAATACCCAGATTATTCTGTCACGTGGAGAAGACAACCATGAATTAGTTAAAAAAAAATCAGAGTTGGAGTTATTTCTCTCTATATTAATGTACTCGCTTGCTTTGTCTGCTAACTGCAAATCAATTATATTAAGACCAACCACTTTATTTCCTTTGGCTGCCTCTCAGTAGTTATATGTTTAGTTAAGCAAATTGTTTCATATGGGAATACATTTTCAAAAGCTTTATTGGGACTTATGCGTAGGTTGCCTGTATGTATCTAACTGGATTCTCAGCAGCCAAAAATAGACATGTAAATTCATAATTCACTCAAATTTGACCACATTAAAGGGAGTCATTCTGGAGGATGTCACCAATTTCCAGATGTAACTTAAAATTTTCTAATGTTGTGTACCTAAATGGCTATTTACACATATAACTTTAAGCCCCATTTTGCAACAGGTAAAGTTACATGTGTATATTTAGCTACATAATGCAATATTCTAACTCTTATTTTGCATTTGAAAACTGATTATTATTTTTTTTTTAGTTTGGTATAAAATTATGCTTGGAACTTTGCAGTTAAGTGCTATTGAAAATTTAGCCGTAGGTGTACATGACAATGTATGCTATACCAAATAAAGGGCCTGATTTACTAAGGCTTTTCTGTGGGAAATATGCTTTGTAAATGAGGCCCAAAAATGGTTAAACATTTTTAAAAGCTCCAACAAAACAAATTAATTCTGTAGTGTACTTGAGTTACTAAGCCTTTGGTCATATTGCCTCAAAGCATCCAAAGCATGTTTTAATGACCAAGAAAGAACTCCTTATGACTGCATTATAGATACATTTATAGAATGTCTATCACAAAAATAAAAAATTTGGTGAATGCATTTGGCTTTTCATGGAATACAAAGAAAGGTTAACAAACAAAAACAAAAAATATATCAGGAATACTTTTTTATTGGACTAACAATGTATTTCTTGATTAGTTTCAGAAACTAACATTTCCTATTTCAGGACAAAGCTGAATTTGCTGAAGTATTAAATTACAAAACTAGTCAAGAAATGCATTAAATTGGTCCAATAAAAAAGGTATCATCTATTGTAATTTGTTAATTTTATTGACCTTTACCTTCCATGTATTAAGTAGACTAACATGTCAATCATACTAAAAAAGGAAGCAAACAAAAGTTTAAATACTTCATGAAGTACCTAAACAATTAGTTATATTTAGGACTTCTGATTATCAATTAACACCAATAAATTCTGATAGGATGCCCCCGATTTGAAAATCCCTTGCTGATTGGACCTTGTCTATAGAAGTTAGACTGGCCCTAAGGCAAACTGCAGCAGTGGCAGCAACAACATGCTCTGAAGGCTCACAGGCTAAGGACTAAGCCAGTATACCTTTACTGCCAGGAGAGGGCAGGCCCATTAAGAGGACCTGGGAGCAAAGCATGCACCAACTCAGCCCCCAGCTTGTACCCCCTTCAGAGCATGTTGCAGCTGCTATGCAACTGGGCCTCGAAGCAGCCCCAGCTTCTATAGACAAGTTTGCTAGATGCTGGGGCTGTACTGGTGGGAGGGATGAGTATGGGCACTGTGCTGGAGGAAGGTGGTATGAGTGCTAGGGGTATGGAAGGAAGTACTTGGTTGTCACCTTGGGGAGCTCTGTTGGGGCGGGAAAACTGTGTTGAGGCTGTGAGGGGGTTATGGGAAAAAACACTGTACAAACTAAAAAAGCAACCCAGTACAAGTTAAAGCAATGTGAAAACACCAAAAAAACCATCTATTTTAAACATCTTAAAAAATAACCTAATTAGCTGCAAAAAACAAAACACACCAAAATTTACATTTTATCAACACCTAAAATCAGAAGCCCTCAGTATATTTTCCACAGAATCTGACAAATATACCCGCTTCCAACAAAAGTAAAATGCATATACCTTATATAAATATATACAAATCAGGCCCAGCCTATGTTATTTTCAGAGACTGCACTTTCTATGTCAAGTGTCAATAGAGAAATGCTCTAATTTGTTTTGTCTTATATTTTTGTTTTCCTGGCAAATTTGGGAAACTTAGCTATTCATGGCATGCTGCCCTAGCTAAATGATAAATCCTGTCTATTGCTTTCAAATGCACCAACCTTCTCAAAAACACTGGATGGTGTCATCAAACAAAACCTGATGTTCTGAATGATGGTATCTGTATGTCTCCAGCGCCTTCTATCATGCCGTAGCCAAGCCTGAACTGCCTCGTACAGCTCTATTTCAGGGAACCTGCTCAGACGATCATTATCCAAATAACTCATGAGTTTTTCAAAACTCAGGTAGGACAAGAATTCCGGTCTGGACATGAGTGGCACAAAGTTCTCCAACAGAAAGGAATCCAGCTTTTCCCTCACCCCCTCGATGTTTACGCTGAAGTCATCTAACAGTCTCATAATTTCTGCACAGTTTTCCAAGCAGATTTTTGCTAAAAGAAAAGAACAGCAGAACTTTACCACTTCTGTAAGTTGGACATACATGGCAGCCTGCAGGATCTCATGAACTGTAGTCATGCTCAGTTCAATGTTCCCATAGTACATGAACTGGAGGACATGGCTGAAACCTGTAGCTGTCAGGCCTTTCAGGTGAATTTTGTCTTGGTCTCGCTCCCTCATGTCGGCTGTGAACATAATTCTGAAGTAATCACTCTGGGTAGCAAGCAATGCTTTATGAGCCTGGAACGGATGATCTTCAATAACTAGAGTGACATCAAGAAGTAGTCCTTCCTCATACAATGCTCTGAACCCAGCAGACACAGTGGTATCATGAATGGAAGAACTGTATCCTTCCACAACCCCTGCCATGAATTACCTAAAAAAGAAAAAAAAAAGCACCCACAAAGTTAAAATTGCTAATAATTCTAAAATACTAAATATTTTCTAGATTGGTAGTGTACACAGTAATTAGGATATAGTAGTTTGAAACCTGAAGATCAATGTTGGTATTTCAGTATTGCAACTTACTTGCTTACCTGTTCTACAGAAAATATTTCCTCCTCTAAAACAGCGATAGAGAGAAATTTTCAACCAACTAAATGATTTTTCGGGAGTTCTAACATAGAAAGCCTATACCTCTGGGAGTTAAGTCAATGGAAGGAGACAAAACAATAAGGCAAAGGAACTTCTCTAAGAAGCTCCTCTGTCCCATTCCCAAAAAAAAATAAATAAATACATATATAAAAAATACACACACACACATATATACACACACAGTAAAAAAAACCAAAAACCCAACTGTGTTTCTTGTATGAATTGTTACAATGTAAACCAGAGTGAAGGCAATCTGCTATACTTCGGTATATAAAAGAATTTAAATAAATAAATAAATAAATAAATATACACAAATACATATACAGTTGTGCTCGTACGTTTACATACCTCTGGCAGAATTTGCAAGATGTGTACCATTTTAAAAAAACATGAGTGATCAGACAAAACACATCTATTAATTTTTAATGTGCTTCAAATTTAACTCTTATGCATCGCAGAATAGCACAATCATTAAACAGACACTAACCATAATCAAAAAAGCCACAGGCATTGCTATCTAACCTTCATTGCCATCTCAACCTGTGTGTGTCAACTAGAGTGTATATTATCAGCCCAAACATTCAAGAGTATGCAAACTTTTGAACAGGACCATTTTATTATTTCCCTTATTGCTATGGTTTATTTAATAATTGTGCTGTTCTGTGATGCATAATATTTTTAATGTGTTTCAAATTAAACTAACAGTCGTGTTTTGTCCAATCACTCATGTTTTCTTAAAATGATACACATCTTACAAATTCTGCCAGAAGTATATAAACTTATGAGCACAACTGTATATATGTGTATGAGCACAAGAGAGAGAGTGTGTGTGTGTCAAAGAAAGTTATCAAACCTTCCTCTGCATAACTGTGTTCTTATGCTTGTTCTCCCTCTCTCATATACACTTATTCTACAACTTTACAGGACTATATAATCAGGTAGAATCATCTGGCTTATCTACAGCAGAACAATGAGAAACCCAATAGCTGGTAGTATATTTTATTTTTTCAGATGTGCCACCTGCTATAGTCCAGACCTCTGAGATATGCCCAAGCAGTACCCTACAACTTTATGGGAGGAATTTATTTACTATTTATTAACTACAGCAAAAAAGTATCCTCCATTTGAAAACTCCATCAGCTGATGCTTCTATATGCAATGTATAATCATTGGGGAATGTATTTAGAAATGACCCTGTCATTGCTTTTAAAATCAACACTGACAAAGCAACAGTTTTCTCAGCCCAGGAAATTACAAGGATTTTTGTGGAACCCTAAAAATTCCACCAAAACCTACTAGCAACTGCTCAAATTGTATTCACCCTCGACTGCCTTGCACACTGACAGGAGATCTACTGCCAAGACCAGGACTGAATCTGTGCTACAGCTTACACCCTCCATCAGCCCATCTGCTGCTTTTCCTGCTTCTAGATCTGGGCCACTGCTGGTCACATCATCCAAACTGGCCTTTTAGGCAATTCCTGCTGTGAGAGTGGGTCACCCCCAAAGGAGCAACAGAGTAGCAGCAGTGTAGAACAGACAGTCTTCCTGAGGTGCAGTGGGGAGAACTGCTCATAAAGTGTCTGTGAAAGGTGAGGATGGACAGAGGAGCTATAAAGAGGTTGAGGGGGTGAGAGAACTGCTAGAAGATTGTTTAAAAAGGGATACTGGCTGGGAGAAAGAACACTGCTGTGAGGGTCTGGAATAGGAACTGAAACAAGTAATTCTAGCTAGGGATGTGCATTAATTTCTTCTGTTTCATCGGGAACGCATGTACCTCGCCATCTTTCTAGAACACGTGAAAACATATGCGCATAACTCATTACTAAAAAATATATGGATATCATCTATTTTTTTTGCATGGACTTAGAAAGTCAGCAAGGTATGTGCGTACCTGCTGAAATGGAAGAAACGAATGCACAGCCCTAATTCTGGCTGGGAGAGGAAGAGGCGAGGGCCTGGGAGAGGAGCTATGAGAGAGGGAGAGGCGTAGCCACAGGTTGTGAGGTTAGAAAGAGCTGAGTGCGCATTCTTGGTACACAGATGCTTCTAATTTACCTAACTCTGTAACGTCTGTTTTCAACGACACTTCTGTCATTGAGGTCTCTAGTATTATAACAAAGATGAATCCTTCTTTCTTTCCTTTAGACATTTGCAGTGTTCAGACTGCAAATAGAGAAATAATTGCTTCAGCACTCACTATTATAGTTAATTTATCTTTGTCAGAAGGAGTAGAACTCACATCTCTAAAGAAATCCTCTGTAAGGTTCTTTTTGAAGAAGACTGGGTTAGACCCTGCAATTCCTGCAAACTATAGACCAATTTCCTCCTTACTCTTCACATCTAAACTCCTAGAAGCAGTAGTACTTAAACAACTGTCTGAGTTCATAAAGGAACATCACATTCTAAACCAATAACAATTTGGTTTTAGAAAAACGCTAAATACTGAGAGCCTTATGATCTCCATACTGGACAACTTAAGAGGAGGGCTTGACTTGGGTCTTAGTTATCTGCTAGTAATGTTGGATATTTCATCTGCATTTGATATTATAGATCAAGACATTCTTCTCTTCCTTTTGAGAGAATGCAGCATCTCTTGTCAAGTCTTGTCTTGGTTTACATTGTATCTTTCTGAACTTTCCTCAGAAGTAAGAATAGGAGGCAAAAGTTCCATGTGGTATACTAATTTGATTGGTGTAAGGCTCAGATCTTCCTTACTATTCAATATTTACCTTGCACCCATCTGCAAAATTCTAGCCAATCTTTGCGAAGACTATCGAATATTTGAGGATGATATTCAATTTCTTTCTTAAAATACTTCCCACATGGTTGGATACAGTCAGTTTAATCGGAATCTGTCAGCCATCAAACAATGGATTCATCATAATAAATTGGCATTAAACATTTCAAAAACAGAGTTTTTGACAAGTCAATGTTCCAACAACGATTCTATCCCTCTTTCAATAACCTCAGACAAATCAAATTCCCTATCTTTTTCCATGCCAAAAGCCTTGGAGTATAGCTAGATAATAAATTGTCTATCACCACACCAAAAGGCTTGTAAAGAATGACTTCTACAAGTTATGGGTACTTTGTGGCCTGAAGGCCCTATTAGAACTCGAAGATTTCAAACTGGTAGTGCAGGCATCTACGTTGCAAATTTTGGATTATATATATATCACATATCAAGGATTGCCATCCTCTCCATTGAAACTAATACAATTACTTTTGTCTGATTAGTGGCAAAATGCGCATGGATCATATTACATCTACTTGGTGAGGCTTAAATAATTACCCAGTCAGTTTCGAGTTCAGTATAAAACACTATTCATAACACATAAGATCCTCAGTACAAATTCCTTTCCATGGATTAACTTCCTATTACGAATATCAACCCATAAGAAATCTTAGATCTCAAGAAAAATGGATTCTTGAGGTACCCTCAGTGAAAGCAGCACACCTTTCTGTGACAAGAGACTGTGCTTTTCCTGTGGCCACAGCGGCAATGTGGAACACAATACCTGAAGTGTTAAGACTGATGGAATGTACAAAACACAAAACACTTTAAACAAAGATGGCGACCATGCATTTGGCGAGTGGAATTGTGTAAGGACGCCGAACGGTTTTCGAATGGTGACATCGAGATTGTCGTCCCCTGATGAAGAATCCCACGATTCGAAACAAGGCCTTGTCGGAATTTGGACACAGAGTCTACAGCTGAGATGTGCACAGATAAGTAACGGGGAAGAGATTTGGATACAGAGTTTACAACTGGGATGAGCAACAGATAAGTGGCGGGAAAGCTTCCTGCTTTAAAATTGAAAAATCTATAGAGTGGTGTCATCAAGATTTTTTGTGTTCTCAGTTGCGAAATCAACAGTAAATGTGCATCGGCGTTACCGGAGGATTGTTCGGGACTGTTTGAAAAACAAAATATTTGAGAATAAACCCAATTGAGGGTAGTGAAAGTTTAAAAAATTTTTTTGAATGTTGAATGTTGCACTAAATCACTTCACGCAAAAAATAGAAAAGATATTCACAGGGTCGGAGGAGGTGGTTTATGATTAAAATACCATACATTGCGGGATGCAATGACATGAAATTTGTATGAAACTTTCCTCTCCTTCCCTTAAAAATTGTTTTTTCACCATCGCGGTGGATAAAGATTTTGTTGTTTAACAGCATTCTTAAATATTGAGAGCGTTTCTCCTGATTAGAAAAAATTATATTGGAAATTGATTGAAGGGGATATTCTGTTTCGAGTACGTATGAAGATTTATATCCCTGATAATTTCATTGTGCAGATTTTGTTTTTGGTTTCTTACAAAAAACTTTTAAAGCATTCCTAACACCTTTTTTGTTGGGACTCACTTTTGTCTAGTTGATGGTGCATAGAACTTTGAGAACAAAGCAGTTTTGATGATGACCATGGTAATGTTTATTTTGTTCTGAACTACTTATTTTAGTTTTCAAGTTTGGTTCTTAGTTTCAATTTTTGTGAATATTGTGTATGTTATTTTGTACATCGCCTCAGGCCTAGGCGATCAATAAATTTTAATAAATACAAATACAAACAGAAGACAGATTCAAACTATAGACACAAAGGCTGGAAAATTGTTTATTCAAAGTTTGGTGAAGATTTCTGTGCTAGCTGGTCAGAGACCAGGGAGAGGGCCAGATATCTGCTCTTTTCTTCCAGCCCTGTACTCACCAGGGTAAATAAGATATTTTATTGAAAGGATAGGGAAAAGGGAGGAGGTGGTGGTGGCATGCAATATCATAGGCCCAAAATCTCTCTTAAAAATTGTCAATTCCAGTTTTGTGAGGGGCTGTGGTCAGGGTCTAAACTAAGGAGGAATTTAGATTAACATTGCTCTCCTTGCTTTTAAAAACAAAACATTCCGATCTTTTATCCCATAAGACAGCAGTTATCTCGGGGGTTTCCAAACTGAGTACAAAAAGCACCAAATGCTGGGGAGATACTGCTAAGACTCAGGACATGCAGGTGATGGAGTGTTTTATGTGGACTCTGCAGGCATGGGACTCCCTCTGGCATGGAATATAAAGGTGCTGGGAGAAATGCTGCAGGGCGTGGACAGGAGCAGTTCCAGAGGAAAAAAAAAAAGAGCCTGAGTTTAGGGAGTACAGAGCAGGGATGTGATGTAAGCCTATTGAGGAGGGGGATTCATAAATTAAGAACATAAAATTTTTTCATACTGGGTCAGACCAGACCAAAGGTATATCAAGCCCAGGATCCTGTTCCCAACAGTGGCCAATCTGGGTCACAAGTACCTGGCAAGATCCCAAAAGATTGATAGATTCCATGCCGTTTATCCCAGGGATAAATGGTAGGTTTCCCAAAGTCCACATTAATAATGGTTTATGGACTTCTTTCCGGGAACTTGTCTAAACTTTTTTTTAAACACAGCTACACTAACAGCTTTCACCACATCCTCTGGCAATGAATTCCAGAGTTTAATTATGAAATGAGTACAAACATATTCTCTATTTGTCTTAAATGTATCACCCAGTAACTTCATTGAACGTCCCTTAGTCTTTGTACTTTTTGAAAGCATAAACAACTGATTCACATTTATCCATTCCACTTTATACCCTATTTTATAGATCACTAGATCTCCCTTCAATCATCTCCAAAAAGAAGAATCCTAACCTCTTTAGTCTTTCCTCATAGTGGAATTATTCCACCCCTTCATCATTTTGGTCACCCTTCTCTGTACCTTTTTTTTTTTTTTTTTAATTCTGCTGTGTCTTTTTTGAGATCTAGTGACCAGAACTGCACACAATACTCAAGGTGTGAACATACCATGGACAATACAGAAACATTATGATATTCTCTGTTTTATTCTCCATTTATTTCCTAACAATTCCTAGCATTCTATTTGTTTTCTTGGCCACCACTGCACACTGAGCTGAGGATTTCAACATATTCTCCGAGGACAAGCAGGATAGTAGTCCTCACACATGGGTGACATCATCAGATGGAGCCCGATGCAGGAACCTTTGACTAGGCACACTGAGCATGCCCAGCAAGCTCTATACTATGTGTCTATGCAGGGTCCCTTTACAGTCTTTTTTTCCATGGAGCTGTGAGCCTCGCGGTTTGACTGAGCTCTAAAAACTTTGGATTTATACCTGTGGAAAACTTTGATTTTATGGTTTTTCGTGATCTTTTTCATAAGAACATGCCATACTGGGTCAGACCAAGGGTCCATCAAGCCCAGCATCCTGTTTCCAACAGTGGCCAATTCATGCCATAAGAACCTGGCAAGTACCCAAAAACTAAATCTATCCCATGATACTGTTGCTAGTAATAGCAGTGGTTATCTTCTAAGTCAACTTAATTAATAGCAGGTAATGGACTTCTCCAATCCTTTTTTAAACCCAGCTACATTAACTGCACTAACCACATCCACTGGCAACAAAATCCAGAGTTTATTTGTGCATTGAGTGAAAAAGAACTTTCTCAGATTAGTTTTTTTTTATTTATCTTGTAATAGAAATACAGAGAATAATCCCAATTAACATAAAATAAAGGAAAAAAAACATTTTGGGTAATCTTAACACTTATTCTCTTAATATTAAAGTCCACAGAATATGGATGGGAGGAATACACAACCTCTAATAAACATCTTTACTAACAAAAGTAAGTTCACGGTATCTACGGAGCACAAATATACTTTATGAGGGACTTGAAGCATTTATACCGGATCCTCCAGGCGTTATTGAAGTTTTCCCAATAAGGAATTGAGTCAGTTGGGGGGGGGGGTTTTCAAAAATATATAAGTATTGTTCGCATATTTAACTATGCATTTGCAAGGAAATCTCAGATTAGTTTTAAATGTGCCACATGCTAACTTCATGGAGTGCCCCTTAGTCTTTCTATTATTCGACAGAGTAAATAACTGATTCTCATTTACCCATTCTAGACCTCTCATGATTTTAAAGATCTCTATCATATCCCTCCTCAGCCGTTTCTTCTCCAACATGAAAATTCCTAACCTCTTTAGTCTTTCCTCATAGGGGAGCTGATCCATCCCCTTTATCATTTTGGCCGCCCGTCTCTGTACCTTCTCCATCGCAACTATATCTTTTTTGAGATGCGACGACCAGAATTGTACACAGTATTCAAGGTGCGGTCTCACCATGGAGCGATACAGAGGCATTATGACATTTTCCGTTTTATTCACCATTCCCTTTCTAATAATTCCCAACATTCTTTTTGGTTTTTTTTGACTGCCAACAGCACACTGAACCGACGATTTCAATGTTATCCACTATGACGCCTAGATCTCTTTCTTGGGTGATAGCTCCTAATATGGAACCTAACATTGTGTAACTATAGCATGGGTTATTTTTCCCTATATGCATCACCTTGCACTTATCCACATTAAATTTCATCTGCCATTTGGATGCCCAATTTTCCAGTCTCACAAGGTCTTCCTGCAATTTATCACAATCCGCTTGATTTAACTACTCTGAATAATATTTTTATCATCTGCAAATTTGATTACCTCACTCGTATTCCTTTCCAGATCATTTATAAATATATTAAAAAGCATGGTTCCCAGTACAGATCCCTGAGGCACTCCACTGCCTACTCCCCACCAATGAGAAAATTGACCATTTAATCCTACTCTCTGTTTCCTATCTTTTAGCCAGTTTGTAATCCATGAAAGGATGTCACCTATCCCATGACTTTTTACTTTTCCTAGAAGCCTCTCATGAGGAACTTTGTCAAATGCCTCCTGAAAATCCAAATACACTACATCTACCGGTTCACCTTTATCTACATGTTTTTATTAACTCTTTCAAAAAAGTGAAGCAGATTTGTGAGGCAAGACTTGCCTTGGGTAAAGCCATGTTGACTTTGTTCCATTAAACCATGTCTTTATTTCTTTTTCATTTTATTTTTCTTAGATTTTCAAATTACATAATTCAACATTACAATTGAACTTTATAACTAGGAAATAAGATCCACATATTACATAATTTCATTCATAAATTTTATTTATTTATTAATTTATTTATAAACCAACAAACACCACTTATTTTACATTTTACAATACAAGTTAGTTGGGGGGGGATTTATACTAAAGTACTTCATCTATAAATTTTTAAGCCAAAATAAAGGATTAGCAGAATGAACTACTTTTTCCAACTATACTTGGGTTTGAGGTTGATCCTCCCTCCTTTGACTACGATACTCCTCTAAGAACCTCTCAAGATGTTCAGGTTCATAATATATATATCTTGCCCCCCTCTATATACATTACAGTCTTACACGGAAATCTAACTGCTATTTGAAATCCAAAAGTTCTTGCTTGATTAGCTAAAACCAGACATTTTTTTCGTCTCAACTGAGTTTCCTTGGCAACATCAGGGTATACCCATACCTTTTGGCCCAGATATAAAGAAGTTCTTTTTTCCAAAAATATTTTCAAAATGTTATCCCTTTCAGAAGAAAAGGATCATTTTACCAAAAGTGTTCCCCTCTTTTCTACCTGTGCACTAAAGGATGTCTCTATCAATTCAGTTACATTCAAAGATGTTTCCTCTTGATCTAATACTGTTTCCCCAATTTTCCAATTTATAAAATATGCACTTACAATTATAGGAATATTCTCTGGAGATAATAAAAAAACCTCCTGAAAATAATTCCTCAGTTGTTCTTTTGGGGAGACTAATTTACATTTAGGGAAGTTAACCATCCTTAAATTAGTATAACTAATATTATTTTCTATCATTTCTACTTTCCTTGAAAGCACTGTTTCACCTTGCATAATAGTTGTCTGAACTTTTTTCAATTGGGTTATATCTTCCTCAACATTTGCTAATGCAATCCCATTATTCATTAGCAAAGGATTCAAGTTTGACACAGCTGTTTGCATTTCTTTAACACTAGAATTTTAGTTTCCAATATCCGTTTGTAATGCAATTATTGCTTGCCATAACATTTCCAATGTTACATTAGGGACTTTCCCTCTACATGAACCTAATATAGCAGATGGAGGTATAAATTGAGAATAAGAGATCTTGTGAGTATCATTATCTCCCAGAGGGAGGACTCTCTCAGTTCCAATAACCGGGTTAGATCTTCCACCGGTATTTACTCTGTCTGCACCGAGACAAAGTCCCACTTTTTCGGTAAGAGGTTCTGTTCCTCTTACCTTCTCTGGCATTGCAGTCCCTTTGCCATGTATCTCCTTGATCGGGCTTGATTCCAAAGACGACATCCGTCGTGGAAAAGAGCCTGGTTCCCTGGTCGGCGCAATGCTCTTAGGTAGGGTAGGTGTTGTTGGGGCCCCGGGACTTAAGCTTACTTCTCCCAATGGTATGGGTGCTTGCTCCTCACCCAATGCTATACCGGGACTCTCCGGGGTCTCTTTTTCTGCTGTGGAATAAAATCCAGTCAAAGTTGTCTGAAAGGGTAATGGTCGTACAGGGGTCGAGGCTTCCTGTCTTACCTTACCCTTCCGTTTGGTATGTGGCATCCTCCGTTAGCAGGAATAACCACCCAAACAAAAAAATTCAATACAGTGTATATTTTCCAACCCTGGATTTTCCTCCACTCCCTTTATAACTCACAAAATAAGTATAGAGAGAAAGACCAGAGGAAGATGACAATAGGAGACTTCTCAGGGAGAAAGAGCAAAGGCTCCCGCCTTCTAGCCTTCGCCAGCCTAAGCCGGACCAAGCTGCGCGCCCCTCACGGAGCGTGCGGCTTAGGCAGCGCGCCGACGGGACAATGCGCCGTCGGCCGCTTGTTTAAGTAGTGGCAGACGCTCCTCGATGACGTCACTCGGGAGGTGCCCTGGCGGACGTCTCCTCAGGGCTCGGCGTTGTTCACAGATCCAAAAGGTTGTTCCGGGGTCTCTCACAGAGTGCTGGTAGGCTGGGCAAACACTCTGATCTCTCTCCTCGCTCTCCCCCATGTCTTTTTATATGTTTTCTGATTTTGATATTTAGAACACTTTCCATTTTTCTTGGCACTGAAGTCAGGCTAACTGGTCTGCAGTTTCCCGGTTTGCCCCAGAACCATTTTAGATATTGGGGTTACATTAACCACCCTACAGTCTTCAGGTACAATGGATGATTTTAATGATAGGTTACAAATTTTTACTAATAGAGCTGAAATTTCATTTTTTAGTTCCTTCAGAACCTTGAGGTGTATACCATACAGTCCAGGTGATTTACTACTATTCAATTTGTCAATCAGGCCTACCACATCTTCTAGGTTCAGTCCATCTGAATCATTACCAATGAAAACCTTCTCCGAAACAGGTATGTCCCCAACATCCTCTTCAGTAAACACCAAAGCAAAGAAATCATTTAATCTTTCCGCGATGGCCTTATCTTTTCTAAGTGCCCCTTTAACCCCTTGATCATCTAACGGTCCAACTGACTCCCTCGCAGGTTTTCTGCTTGGGATATATTTTTTAAAGTTTTTACTGTGAGTTTTTGCCTCTACGACCAACTTCTTTTCAAATTTTCTCTTAGCCTATCTTATCAATGCCTTACATTTAACTTGCTAATGCTTTATCCTATTTTCTTCTGTTGGATCCTTCTTCCAATTTTTGAATGAAGATCTTTTAGCTAAAAGAGCTTCTTTCACCTCACCTTTTAACCATGCCGATAATCGTTTTGCCTTCCTTCACCTTTCTTAATGTGTGGAATACATCAGGACTGTGCTTCTAGAATGGTTTTTTTTTTTTTTTTTTTTTTTTTTTAAACAATGTCCATGCCTCTCGCATACTTTTTACCTTTGTAGCTGCTCCTTTCAGTTTTTTCTAACCATTTTTCTCATTTTATCAAAATTTTCCTTTTGAAAGTTTAGCACTAGAGCCGTGGATTTGCTTACTGTCCCCCCTTCCAGTCATTAATTCAAATGTGATCATATTATGATCACTATTGCCAAGCGGCCCCACCACAGTTACCTCTCTCACCAAATCCTGTGCTCCACTGAGAATTAGATCTAAAATTGCTTCCTCTCTCGTCAGTTCCTGAACCAATTGCTCCATAAAACTGTCATTTATTCCATCTAGGAACTTTCTCTCTCTAGCATGTCCCGATGATACATTTACTCAGTCAATATTGGGGTAACTGAAATCTGGTGCAGGATAAATTGTATCACCACCGAATATTCCAAAAGAACTTTTATTGCAGTTCAAAGCAGAATCAGGTGAAACAATGTTGAGATGGCAACTCCATAAATTAAAGAACACATAGTTTAGAGCGATCCCCCGACACGGACCGTGTTTCGCTAGGCTGCATCTGGAGGGGCCAGCATGTACATTAAGTCTTCTCAGATATACAATGGAGCGCCATTGTATATCTGAGCGCCATTGTATATCTGAGAAGACTTTAATGTACATGCTGGCCCCTCCAGATGCAGCCTAGCGAAACACGGTCCGTGTCGGGGGATCGCTCTAAACTATGTGTTCTTTAATTTATGGAGTTGCCATCTCAACATTGTTTCACCTGATTCTGCTTTGAACTGCAATAAAAGTTCTTTTGGAATATTCGGTGGTGATACAATTTATCCTGCACCAGTGTACTTTGTTACTTGCGTATGTGCAAGGCTTTTGCTTCGGTTTCTCTTGGTAACTGAAATCTCCCATTATTATTGCACTACCAATTTAGTTAGCTTCCCTAATTTCTCTTAGCATTTCACTGTCCGCCTCACCATCTTGGCCAGGTGGACGGTAGTATACTCCTATCACTATATTCTTCCCCAACATACAAGGGATTTCTATCCATAAAGATTCGATTGTGCATTTAGTTTCATGTAGCATGTTTATCCTGTTGGACTCTATGCCATCCCAGACAAAGCGCCACACCGCCTTCCGGATGCTCCTCTCTGTCATTGCGATATAATTTGTATCCCAGTATAGCACTGTCCTATTGGTTGGTTATCCTCCTTCCACCATGTCTCTGAGATGCCAATTAAGTCTATGTCATCATTCGCTGCTATACATTCTAATTCTCCCATCTTACTTCTTAGACATCTGGCATTAGCATACAAACATTCCAAAAAGTGTGTTTTTTGTTTGTATTTTCATTCTGCTTTTTAATTGATAGGGATAAATTAGAAATTTTTTTAAGCTCAGGTGAGTTGTTTTTTTTTTTTTTTAAGTTACAGGCACTTGGACTACTTTTCTTATTATTAGAACCTCACTGTTGGGATGCCCTAATTCTAATGAGTTATAAGTATCCTTTGAAGATACCTGCCTCTGAACCATGCGCTGCTGAGCGAATGTTGGCTTTCCCCTTTGTTCTAGTTTAAAAGCTGCTCTCTCTCCTTTTTAAAGGTTAGCGCCAGCAGTCTGGTTCCACTCTGGTTAAGGTGGAGCCCATCCCTTCGGAAGAGACTCCCCCTTCCCCAAAAGGTTCCCCAGTTCCTAACAAAACCGAATCCCTCTTTGTTGCACCATCTTCTCATCCACGCATTGAGACTTCAAGGCTCTGCCTGCCTCTGGGACCTGCGTGTGGAACAGGGAGCATTTCAGAGAATGCTACCTTGGAGGTTCTGGATTTAAGCTTTCTACCTAAGAGCCTAAATTTGGCTTCCAGAACCTCCCTCCCACATTTTCCTTTGTCGTTGGTGCCCACATGTACGACAGCCGGCTCCCTCCCCAGCACTGTTTAAAATCTTATCTAGGTGACGCGTGAGGTCCACCACCTTCGCACCAGGTAGGCATGTTACCAGGAGATCCACACGCCCACCAGCCACCCGGCTGTCTACATTCGTAATAATCGAATCACCAACTATGATGGCCGACCTAACCCTTCCCTCCTAGGCAGTAGCCCTTGGGGACACATCCTTGGTGTGAAAGGACAATGCACCACCTGGAGAGCAGGTCCTTGCTACAGGATCCTTTCCTGCTGCACCAGGTTAACGCTCTCTGATCATGAGACCTTCTTCCTCCAAGGCAGCAATGGTTGCTAGTCTGAAGGTGGGACTTTGCTACTATGACCCTGAAGGTCTCATCTATATACCTCTCTGTCTGCCTCAGCTCCTGTAGGTCTGCTACTCTAGCCTCCAGAGATTGGACTCGTTCTCAGAGACAGGAGCTCTTTGCATCCGATGCATACGTACAACTTCTCACTGGCGGGTAAAAAGTCATACATGTGACACTTGATGCAACACTAACTTCTGTTTATTAGCTGCCTTACTATTAAAAGCACAAAATACACAAACACACTAAATAATATCCCCCAATAGTAAAAAAAAAAATAAAAAAATTCCCAAGCAAAACTTACTGATTCCTTTCAGCCAGCAGCAAGGTGATCCTCTCCTCTCCGTGCTCCCCACTTTGGTCCATCGCCAGGTCCCTCTCGTAGTGCCCCCAGTCAAGGTTTTTGGCATTCGGCTAAGTTTCTTTTTGTGGCCGAGAATCGTGGGAAGACCAAAAAGCATCGGCACTGATCCCGGTCAATATATGGTGCCAGGCACGGAGGTTTACCAGCTTTTGCCATGATGCCACCGAAGGGATTCTGTGGCAAGAAGCGCTCATTCTCCATTATTGCCCGAGGTCCACGATGGTCTCCAGCGGTTCTAGTGTCAGTCACCGATCCCCCTCGCAGGACGGAGGAAGAAGTGGCCACCCCTTCCTTCCTTCCAGTCAGTGTTAGCTTCAGCAACGTTTGAGGAGGAACTGGAGCATCGAGTGCAGCTAGTGGTAGAGCGGGCGCTGCAAGGCTTTGGTCCTGTGGCACTGGAGCCAGTGCCGCCCATCCTCGTACCGCTTCTGGAGAAGCTCAATGTGCTCATCGGTGACTTACCAGGGTAGTGTTGGGTCCTGGGATGGCACCGGTGCCCAGCGAGGCACAAAGGGCTCCCCCTACCAATATGAAGGTTGTTGCTGGTTTCTCCGAGGAAGAAGCTCCGCCGAGACCGGCAGAGACACCGAGGCCTGTAGTCCCCCATCTAGTTCCATTGGTGCCTGCACCTCTGGATGTTGGCTCTCCACTTAGGGCCCCATCCCCTGTGGTATACAGTCCCTATGAGCCTTTTGGGAATGTTCAGACGAAATCCTCCAAGGATTCAAATGCTCTCCCATCAGATCCTTCTCCTCCAGATAAGCGAAGGTCGTCGCCTGAGGACCTAACCTTTGCAGGGTTTGTCAGGGTAAGAGCGAAGGCCATCCCATTCCAGCTTTTGACTGAAGATAACGCCAGGCAAAAATGCTTTAGGTTCTTCAGTTCATGGAGCATCCTAAGGAGATTGTGGCAGTACTGGTGCATGAGATCCTTATGGAGTTGCTGTCTCCCATGAATAAGAAGGCAGACAAGGTTTACCTCGTCCAAAAGGCTGTCAGATTCGATATGCATCAGGTGCCCCACTAGTCAGGGGTGGTTGAATCCACCCTCAAGAGGGCTAAGCATTCTCAGACCCCCTCCCTCAGCACTCCCAGGGAAGGAACAGAGGGCATTGGATGCTCTTGGAAGGAAGATGTTCCAGGGCTTCATGCTTATTGACCACCTACCAGCTTTACATGAGCCAATACTCGCAGGACATCTGGAAGCAGGTGCAGGAGGTGGCTGAGCAGCTCTCTCAACAGCAACAAGATACCCTCAAGTTGCTGGCGCATAAGGATTTGGAGTGTGGAAAACACAAGGTTCATGCGACCTTTGATGTTTTCAAAATGGCATCAAGGGTCTCTGCAGTGGGGATCAGAGCTCGCAGACTGGCATGACTGCGGTCCTCAGATCTCAGACCAGAGGTACAAGAACTACTCGCTGACATGCTGTGCACTGGAGAGAAACTCTTCAGAGATAGGGTAAAGGATGCTGTGGCCCAACTCCGGGACCATCATGAAACCTTCCAACAACTTTCCGCCAGCACTCTGGTCCAATCCTCCTCATCCAGGCGGCCATCAAGACCGGGACCCAGGAAGTCTCTTTCGCCAAAGGAAGTACTATCCTCCGCTTCACTGATCCCGTTCACACCATCAGAGCTCCTGCGGCCATCCTAGGCAGCAGAAGTTGAAGCAATTAAACAGGTTTTACAGTCCTATCCTACTCCACCTCCTGTAGTGTCTGTGTATACAGACAGTGATTATGTGGCTAAGGGCCTACAATATTGGATGTTAGATTGCACAAAACATGGATGGAAAACCATAGATGGGAAAGAATTAGCTCAGCGAAAACAATGAGAATTTTTGTAACCATTCAGGGATTTTACATGTTAGACATGTCAAGGCACATCAAAAGAATCAAGATAAGGAATCATATTGGAACAACAAGGTGGATAGACTAGCTAAGGAATGTATAGCAGTAGTTACCATACGAAGGCAGGCACAAGATCAGTCACAAAAAGAAGAATCAGATGAGCTGATATTGCATCCATCTACTACAGAAAGACAGGAGTTAATTTGTTTTCACATGCTTATTTTCATGAGGGAGTAGAGTGTACTTTATATCGAGTTAAACAAGTTGCACAGTGGCCTCAGATGAAAGATCAGATCAAAGAATGGGTAGCTAATTGTATACCCTGTGCTCAAGAAAAGGCTAGACAAGCTGTGACTTATGATAAATATCTTTATCATCAGAGACGTGTTGGTCCTTGGCATCATTTACAAACTGATTTTATTGTTGCACTCCCTACCCCTAAAGAGGGATACAAATATCTTTTAGTAATTATTGATGCTTTTTCAGGATGGACTGAGGCATTTCCTACCAGAACTCACATAGCAGAAAATGCTGCTAAGAAATCGTTTGAAGAGGTAATTTGTATTCAACATATTGATTCAGATAGAGGTCCTGCATTTGTAGGTCAGATATTTATATCATTACTGAAAGCTTTAGGCATTACCCAACAGCTACATATACTGTACCATCCCCAAGCAGCAGGTCAAGTGGAAAGAATGAATTATACTATTAAAGAGGCTCTTTGTAAAGTTGTCTGTGGTACTGGCAAAGATTGGTCTAAAAAATCACCACTGATTTTGGCTTCTATTCAAAGTACTAATCGATTACACACAGGTTATCAACCTTATCAAATTCTTTTTGGTCGTGCTATGCCACTAATAATTACTCAAGATTGGATGTGTAAAGGAGGAGATGAACAAGCCATGGATTATCAGGTAAGTCAGCATATTAAAACTCTTTTACAAGATAAAACAACTATGCAGTTTCGAATGGATCAGGCCTTGCAATCCATTATACAGGCATGTAACAAGAATAGCTCTGATCAAGACAAATCAGATGGATGGGATGTTGGTGATCAGGTTATGTACCTCAATTTGAGCAAAAAGAAGCATGTTTTAGAATCTAAAGGGAGGTTTTCTGTGTGATGTGAGCAGAAGGCTCTAGATCCATTTTCCTGCCTGACTACCTTCTACACCTATCAGAGGCTGGCTTTAAAACCAACTCCAGAGTTCATCTTAGTGCAAATGGCGCACACCACCACGGTTTAAATGATATGCTCATCTCTGTACAGCCTATACTTGTATGTTTCATTCAGGGCCTGCTTCAATAGAAGCCTCCTCTTAGGCCTTCTGCTGTGTCTTGGAATCTCAATGTGGTATTAACTCAGCTGATGAAAGCTCCTTTTGAGCCACTGTGACCTGTGACTTTAAGTACCTGACCTGGAAGGTCTAATTTTTGGTGGTGGTCACTTCAGCGCACTGGGTCAGCAAGCTGCAGGCCTTAGTGACTTATCCACCTTATACTACATTCTATCATGACAGGGTGCATAAGCAAGACCACCCTAAGTTCCTGCCTAAGGTTGTAATGGATTTCCATCTTAACCAGTCAATTATCCTGCCAATTTTCTTTCCCAGGCCCCATTCACACCAAGGCGAACAAGCACCGCACAGTTTGGACTGCAACTGAGCTTTAGCCTTTTATCTGGAGCAGACAGAAGCACAGACAGTCCACCCAACTTTTTATTTTTTTTTTATAGGAATAGGTTAGGAGTTGCCATTGCTAAACAGACAACATCCAATTGGCAGCAGACTGCATCTTCTTCTGTTATGCCCAGGTGGGACTGCATCTTGAGGGTCATGTCAAGATTCATTCTGTCAGAGGGTTGGTGACCCACTTATGAGCAGTTCCAATGGAGGAGATCTGCAAGGCTGTGATATGGAGTTCTCTCCACACATTCACATCCCACTACTGTCTGGATAGGAATGGCAGACGTGACAGTAGGTTCAGCTAGTCTGTCCTCTAGAACCTGTTTGAGGTGTAGAACCCAACTCTCCCAAACCAGGACCCGTTGTTTGGTTTCAGGCTGCCTCCCCCTCTGTTACCAACAGCATCAGAGTTGTTGGTCCTATTGGTACTTTGTTAGGTGTCTGTTAGTCCCCTTTTGGTGTTGGAGAGCAGCCTCTAGCTAGGGATTTACCCATGGAATTATTAGGAAGGGAATGTTTAACAAAACAGAAAAAGTCATAATGCCTTTGTTTTGCTCCATGGTGAGACCGCACCTTGAATAATGTGTACAATTCTGGTCGCCACATTTCAAAAAAGATATAGTTGCGATGGAGAAGGTATAGAGAGGGGCAACCAAAATGATAAAGGGATGGAATAGCTTCCCTATGAGGAAAGGCTGAAGAGGTTACGGCTGTTCAGCTTGGAGAAGAGATGGCTGAAGGGGGATATGATAGAGGTCTTTAAGATCATGAGAGGTCTTGACAGAGTAGATGTGAATTGGTTATTTACACTTTCTGATAATAGAAGGACTAGGGGGCACTCCATGTAGTTAGCATGTAGCACATTTAAGACTAATCGGAGAAAATCTTTTTTACTCAATGCACAATTAGGCTCTGGAATTTGTTGCCAGAGGATGTGGTTAGTATAGTTAGTGTAGCTGGGTTTAAAAAATTGTTGGATAAGTTCTGGGAGGAGATGTCCATTCACTACTATTAATCAAGTTGATTTAGGGAATGGTATCAGTAGCATGGGAATGGGCATCAGTACCATGGGATCTTCTTGATGTTTGGGTACTTCCCAGGTTCTTGTGGCCTAGTTTGGCCTTTTTTGGAAACAGGATGCTAGGATTGATGAACCCTTGGTCTGACCCAGCATGCCAATTTCTTATGTTCCTGTGTGAGGTCTACCATCCTGCTTGTCCTTGGAGAAAGCAGAATTGCTTACCTACAACAGATGTTTTATTTATTTTATTTAACAGATTTTATATACCGATGAACGTTGGGAACATCTCATCAGTTAACAAGAAACAAAAATTAGCAACTGGCTTTACATTAAACATCAAACTGAGGGTGATGGGTGGAGGAAGGGTAGAGAGCAGGGTGGAGAGGGAAGGTAGAGATCAATAACTGGGAATTGGGGAAATTAACATTAACCATCAAATCATATTCTAACAGAGCATAGATATATACATGGAGGAAGTATGTACAAGTTTCGACAGCAAGATAAATTACAATAGGAGATATGAATTTTAAGCTGACCTATCAGGGATGGGGTTTGTGTGGGGGGGAGAAAGACATTATATTGGAACTGGAGCTAAAGGTACACAAGGTACAAAAGCCTGTAATTAAACTATATACGACCTATATGTCACCCATGCATGAGGACTAATGTTCTCAGAGGACAGCAGTATGTTAGACCACACGAAACCCACCCGCCACTCCGTGGAGGTGGATTACTCCTATTTTTTTATTTTATCATAATTCTATGTAACGAGGCTGAAGAGGGACCCCGCATAGACCCGTGGTATAGGGCATACTGGACTTGCTCAGTGTGCCTTGTCAAAGTTTCTAGAAACATAAGTTTTCTTCATCTGAGCCCACCTGATGATGTCACCCATGCATGAGGACTAATGTCCTGCTGTCCTTGGAGATCACCTGTTACAAGTAAGCAACTCTGCTTTATCCGCAATAATGCCTAGAACCTTTTCCTAGGCAGTGACTCCCAATATAAAACCTTGCATTATATAGCTATAATTTGCTCTTCCCTACATGCATCACTTTGCACTTGTCAACATTAAATGTCATCTGCCAATTAGATACCCAGTCTCTGAGTGTTGCAAGGTCCTCTTGGAATTTCTCACAATTCTCTTGTGATTTAACAACTTTTGAGTAATTTTGAATAAGCAGGAAATTTGATCACCTCACTCGTTCCCATCGCTAGATCACTTATGAATATGTTAAAAAGCAGCAGTGCTAGTAGAGATCCCTGGGCACTCCACTAGTCACCTTTCTCCACTGAGAAAATGGAGAAATTACTTACCTGATAATTTCGTTTTCCTTAGTGTAGACAGATGAACTCAGGAACAGTGGGGTATTGTGCTCTTCTGCTAGCAGAAGGGAGACGGAGTCAGATTTCAAAGCTGATGTTACTCTAGATATACCCCTGCAGTAACCTCAGCTCTTCAGTATTCTCTTTAAAAAGCCATTGTGGATATATTGTGGATTAAAACTTGAACTGGTTCAACTAATTTCCAAACTGGAGACCGCCAGTGCACTCAACCAATTAACACCGACACCGGACAAACTGTGGGTGTCTTGAACTAGGGGTAAGGCCACGGCTTACCCGTGTCTCGAGGTTTGCTATCCAAGGTTCTCCTTTTCTGGGGCAGCCGTGGGCGGGATGCTGAGTCCATCTGTCTACACTAAGGAAAACAAAATTATCATCAGGTAAGTAATTTCTCCATCGGTCGAGAAGGGAAGATGGCGCAGACGACCCCCGCACGCAAGATGCCCCCCCCCCAGAGGGTATCCACGTGTGGACCCTTGCACCGGATCGAGGCCTAGCCCAACCAAGGCTTGCTGAACCCAATCGGTGCTACCTTTTAACCTCGCCGAAGAATTCAGTATGGCAATCCGAGCTCTGGAGACCTGAATTTAAAGATTTTTTTCTTACCTGGTCTCGGCGCTTACCGATCATGTGCCGGATGGTCTCCAGCACCTTCACCGCCACGCTTGGTTCTGCACCCTCTGCCTTTCAGCCACACTGTGGGCTAAGTCCATGCCGGGAACCGGCTACCGGATCAAGGCACACCTCTGAGGGAGATCGGAGATCACCTCAGGAATTCTTGACTGGGGGAGGGACCCTTAGGTATCACCGCAGGAGAGCGGGGCTCGATCTTCTTTAAGGTAAATTTTGTTTCTTCTTTTCTGTAATTCTTAACACTATTCTAATGTGTGGGATAGTATCATCAACTGCTAGGAGACGGAGAGATACTGAAGAGCTGAGGTTACTGCAGGGGTATATCTAGAGTGACGTCAGCTTTCAAATCTGACTCAGTCTCCCATCTGTTAGCAGAAGAACACAATACCCACTGGTCCTGAGTCCATCTGGCTACATGCTAGGAAATTGACCATTTAGCCCTACACTCTATTTTCTATCTTCTAACCAGTTCTCAATCCACAACAGAACATTGCCTCCTATCCCATGACTTTTTAATTTCCTGAACATTCTCTCTCATGAAGTAGTTTGTCAAACACTTTCTGAAAATCCAGATCCATTATATGTAGCAAATTGGTGAGGCAAGACTTTCCTTGGCTAAATCCGTGTTGACTTTGTCCCATTAAACTATATCTATATATTCATTAATTTTGTTCTTTAGACTATTTTCAACCATTTTTTCCTGCACTGATGTCAGGCTTACTAGTCTGTAGTTTCCCGGATAACCCTGGAACCCTTTTTAAAAACCGAAATTGAAAGGTGAACTGAGCATGCCAATGGAAGGGAAGTCTAAAATGCTGTTAAGAGATAGGAATCAGTGAAGGGATGGCTGAACCAAGCCGTCAAAGGAGGGAAGCTGACTAAAGAGGATGAGGAGGAACCTGCTGGGGCATGGAGGGATGGGAAGAGGAACAGGAGGGGAACAGAGGACAGGACAGGACAGTGGGGAACAGGGAAAAGAGCAAGCTAAGAGGATATAGGAAATGGAGTTGGGGTATTAAACCCTCTTCTTCCAAATATAAAATTCAAAGTATGTGTAGGGGGACCCCTGTAAAGTTTGTGTCCCTCTCTAGTTTAGTAGCACAAAATATTCTGGGTAGGGGAGACCCCATGATTCAAAGCTGAAAGGTCCAGCTGCAAAGGTTAAAAGTGCTCAACAGGCTTGGACATTGTTTAAAAATACAATCCTAAAGGCACAGTCCATATGCATTCCGCGCATTAAGAAAGGTGGAAGGAAGGCAAAACGATTACCGTCATGGTTAAAAGGTGAGGTGAAAGATTAGCCAAAAAACATCCTTCAAAAATTGGAAGAAGGATCCATCTGAAGAAAATAGGATAAAACATAAGCATTGTCAAGGTAAGTGTAAAACATTGATAAGACAGGCGAAGAGAGAATTTGAAATGAAGTTGGCCATAGAGGCAAAAACTCATAAAAACTTTTTTAAATATATCCAAAGCAAGAAACCTGTGAGGGAGTCGGTTAGACCATTAGATGACAGAGGGGTTAAAGGGGCTCTTAGGGAAGATAAAGCCATTGCAGAAAGACTAAATGAATTCTTTGCCTCTGTGTTTACTAATGAGGATGTTGGGGAGATACCAGTTCCAGAGATGGTTTTCAGGGGTGATGAGTCAGACGAACTGAACGAAATCACTGTGAACCTGGAAGATGTAGTAAGCCAGATTGACAAACTAAAGAGTAGCAAATCACCTGGAACAGATGGTATGCATCCTAGGGATCTGAAGGAACTAAAAAATGAAATTTCTGATCTATTAGTTAAACTTTGTAACCTATCATTAAAATCATCCATTGTACCTGAAGACTGGAGGGTGGCCAGTGTAACCCCAATATTTAAAAAAGGTTCCAGGGGCGATCCGGGTAACTATAGACCAGTGAGCCTGACTTCAGTGCCGGGAAAAATAGTGGAAACTATTCTCAAGATCAAAATCGTAGAGCATATAGAAAGATGATTTAATGCGACACAGTCAACATGGATTTACCCAAGGGAAGTCTTGCCTAACAAATCTGCTTCATTTTTTTGAAGGGGTTAATAAACATGTGGATAAAGGTGAACCGGTAGATGTAGTGTATTTGGATTTTCAGAAGGCATTTGACAAAGTCCCTCATGAGAGGCTTCTATGAAAACTAAAAAGTCATGGGATAGGAGGCGATGTCTTTTTGTGGATTACAAACTGGTTAAAAGACAGGAAACAGAGAGTAGGATTAAATGGTCAATTTTCTCAGTGGAAAAGGGTAAACAGTGGAGTGCCTCAGGGATCTGTAGTTGGACCGGTGCTTTTCAATATATATATAAATGATCTGGAAAGGAATACGACAAGTGAGGTTATCAAATTTGCGGATGATACAAAATTATTCAGAGTAGTTAAATCACAAGCAGACTGTGATACATTACAGGAGGACCTTGCAAGACTGGAAGATTGGGTATCCAAATGGCAGATGAAATTTAATGTGGACAAGTGCAAGGTGTTGCATACAGGGAAAAATAACCCTTGCTGTAGTTACACGATGTTAGGTTCTATATTAGGAGCTACCACCCAGGAAAAAGATCTAGGCATCATAGTGGATAATACTTTAAAATCGTCGGCTCAGTGTGCCGCAGCAGTCAAAAAAGCAAATAGAATGTTAGGAATTATTAGGAAGAGAATGGTTAATAGAACAGAAAATGTCATAATGCCTCTGTTTCGCTCCATGGTGAGACCGCACCTTGAATACTGTGTACAATTCTGGTCGCCGCATCTCAAAAAAGATATAGTTGCGATGGAGAAGGTACAGAGAAGGGCAACCAAAATGATAAAGGGGATGGAACAGCTCCCCTATGAGGAAAGGCTGAAGAGGTTAGGGCTGTTCAGCTTGGAGAAGAGACGGCTGAGGGGGGATATAATAGAGGTCTTTAAGATCATGAGAGGTCTTGACAGAGTAGATGTGACTCGGTTATTTACACTTTTGAATAATAGAAGGACTAGGGGGCAGTCCATGAAGTTAGCAAGTAGCACATTTAAGACTAATCGGAGAAAATTCTTTTTCACTCAACGCACAATAAAGCTCTGGAATTTGTTGCCAGAGGATGTGGTTAGTGCAGTTAGTGTAGCTGGGTTCAAAAAGGTTTGGATAAGTTCTTGGAGGAGAAGTCCATTAATGGCTATTAATCAATTATACTTAGGGAATAGCCACTGCTATTGCATCAGTAGCCTGGGTTCTTCTTAGTGTTTGGGTAATTGCCAGGTTCTTGTGGCCTGGTTTTGGCCTCTGTTGGAAACAGGATGCTGGGCTTGATGGACCCTTGGTCTGACCCAGCATGGCAATTTCTTATGTTCTTATAAAGTTTTATCTAAAATGTTTAAAATGTTTGAATCTGTAATTAAACAATGTCCACTGGATAGCATTTGGTGTGGATCAGATCAATGCGATATATTTTAATGTTTGTGAGTTGAGGTGTTTGGTGAGTTTGTCCAATTAAGAATGGTAGCTGATATGATTGATGGGAAATATGTCCCAGGAAGATATAAATCCTGGATTTATACCGATGCGATATGACTTGTGCCATGAACGTCGGCATAGAAAAGAATTTAAATAAATAAATAATTTGGCGAAAGTTTGCCCTTTCTAGGTTGGAACTAGGAATTACAGATCTCCAGGATGTAGGAAGCCTCAAGGTGCCAGCCTGTGGCTGGTGGATCCCAAGGATCCATCTGGTATATAAAAGGGCCCTGTAAAAGCTTTTGCCCTCAAGGCAAAAGGCCCGAGATCGTGGCATGGAAGGATTTCCTCCCTGTGAGGAAAAGGTTAAGGAGCAAAGGAGTTCCAGAGGCAATTCCTCCATCTGAGGGAAAAGCAGGAAATGAGCAGGAGAAGGGGTGATCCAAGATCAGGAGGGCCCAATTAGTTCCAGGCAGTGGAAGAGACTGGTGAGTCTTTCACAGTGCTGGAAGAATGAAGTCGAGAAGACAGACGAGGGGTATAGTAGATCCACTGAGGTGTTAGTAACAGGATCAGCAATGGATTTAGAATTGTGCTACCCCTGGGCACTGTTGGTGCTGGTGCTGCTGCCTCACTGGACAAGCGTCAAAAGAGCAGAAGGTCCTTCAGGCTTACCTCCTCCCCTCAAGTCCATGAACAGAAGGATTGGGGCTAGATTAGGGCGCAAAGTAGCTTTCCTTTGCTCCCTGTCGGGCTGATGCAGTATGGTGCGCTCGACCGGGTGCACAGTTAGTCCCCATTTGGCTGCGCGTTTTCGATGCGCTATTTTACCCCTTATTCAGTGAAGGGTAATAGCGTGTGGAAAACGCACGGCCAACACCCCCCCCCCCCCCCCGAAACTAATAGCGCCCGCAACATGCAAATGCATGTTGATGAGCCTATTAGTTAGTCCCGCGCGATCCAGAAAGTAAAATGTGCAGCCAAGCTGCACATTTTACTCTCAGAAATTAACTCCTGCCGGCAGTTTTTTCTGTACACCCTCTGACTTAATATCATAGCGATATTAAGTCAGAGGCCCCAAAAATTAAAAAAAATCGTAAAAAAAAACAAAACAGAAAACTGTTCTCTGCTGCGTGAGATTAAGCACAAATGGTAGGTAATGAATCTTCAAATGGCCTGCTGCCCTCCAAATTTCTGCCACCCTAGGCATAGTGTGCCTATTGGCAAATCTAAGCCTGAACAAGATGGGGTATACATAGAGAAGCCCAAGGAGTAAGGGATGCAAACCTAATATCCCCCATTGTGAGTTAGTTTAACAGGAAAAGGAATTTGAGTGTGAGATTTTCCAGTCACTATAGGATACTTGAAGAGTGGGAAAACTTTAGGGGTACAACAGTATGGAGGGATGTAATCTCTACATTCTGAAAAAAAAAAATAGTGATAACAGTAAGATAAAACTACAGGGTGCAGAAAGAACAACAAATAAGATAATTGAGTGTCCAAATGGCAGATGAAATATAATGTGGACAAGGGCAAGGTGATGCATAAGGGAAAAATAACCCATATTGTACACGATGTTAGGTTAAATTTTAGAGGTTACAATCCAGGAAAAAGATCTGGGCCGTCAGCTCAGTACGCTGTGGCGGTCAAAAAATCAAACCATATTAAGAATTATTAGGAAGGGAATGACAAATAAAATGGAGGATGTCATAAAGCCGCTGTATTGCTCTATAGTTAGACTGCACCTAGAATACTGTGTGCAGTTCTGGCCGGGAGATGTCTTCCGGGATGGCTGGGCGGAGCTTAATTAAGCTGACATTAAGCCTCTGTGTGAGGCTGCGCGTCCTTTCCCGTTTAGTGATATTACTAGCACTCTTTACTTGTGCTAGTAATGACACTTTATATTCTGTTATTGTCGGGAGGCTTCTATAATAAAACTTGGGTACTTTCTTATCTATCTGTCTGATGATATGTACATCCTCAGTAATTTACAACCCCACCCTCACACTGTAGGACCAGCAGACCCTCAGAAGTCTCCTCCCAAGTGGGCAGCCCTTGGGGCAACTGAGGTGTTGCTCAGCCCCGACTGTCACTCCACGCTGCAGTTCCCAGACAGTGCTACCTCCTTTGCAGGAGGAACATCGGAGTTCAGGGAGAAGCCTGGCATCCCTGCAGCATCACTGGGCAGCACCTCCCTTCTTCAGCAGACAGAGAATGCTCAGCTGAGTGTGTTGGGAGAGGTTCATCGTTCCAAGGAGCTGGAGGAGAGAATTGAAGCAGTTTGAGCGCAGCTAATTTCGTCAGCTAGAAGCCCCGAAGTAAGTGCCGGGACTCCCTCATGGGATCCCAACGATGTTATCTCTGGACTCATAATAAGACCTCATTTTGAGAAACCTGCTCAGATAACTTTGGAGACTTTGTGGACTGTTATGATGGCTGTCAAGAAATCGGTTTCTTCTCTTGTGACTGTCAATTTACACTCTAAATTTCAATTTCAAGAACAGTGTCTTCCGGCTAGCAAAAAAAAAAAAAAAAAAAAAAAAAAAAAAAAAAAAAAAAAAAGCTTTCTGAAATGGAAACTTCTATTGCTCAAACCAAAGAAGTTCAGATTAATATAATCAAAGATTTATCTTTCTCTTCTCAGATGACTGAGAATATGGAAAACTCTATAAAATCTTTGAAATTATGTATATTGAACTTTCCTTATGTGCCTCTTATTTCTCCTGTGCTTTTTAAGTTTTATCTAAAGGAGGTCTTGCAAATTCCTGAAGCACCATTACCTCCTTTTGGGAATATTTTCTATTTGCCTGTTCCTAAGAAAGCTATTGATCATCATTCAACAGAGGTTTCAATGGATTTATCAAATCTCTTGGAAAACTCCAGTGATGAAACTGTGGCTAGAGCTACATTGCTTATGATGTTTGTTTTCTTACAAGATCGTAACAGTATTTAAGAACATAAGACATTGTCATACTGGGTCAGACCGAGGGTCCATTAGGCCCAGCATCCTGTTTCCAACAGTGGCCAATCAAGCATACAAGTTCGTGGCAAAACAGATCCTGTGCTACTAATACCAGTAATAAGCAATGGCTATTTCCTAAGTCAATTTGACTAATGGCAATTTATGGATTTGTCCTCCAGGAACTTGTCCAAACCTTTTTTAAACCCATCTAAGCTCATTGCTTTAACCACATCCTCTGGCAACGAATTCCAGAGCTTCATTGTGCATTGAGTGAAAGAGAATTTTCTCTAATTTGTTTTAAATGTGCTACTTCCTAACTTCATAGCGTGCCCTCTAGTCCTTCTACTATCTGAAAGAGTAAAACAACTATTTCACATTTACCCATTCTAGTACTCTCTTGATTTTATAGACCTCTCTCATATCCCCCCTCAGCCATCTCCTCTCCAAGCTGAACAGCCCTAACCTCTTTAGATTTTCTTCATAGGGGAGCCGTTCCATCCCCTTTATCATTTTTTTTTTTTTCATTTATATTTTATTGAAATTTCTTCATCATTTTTACAAAAAAAGAAATAAGAATATTGCTTCACAACGAAATAATATATATTCCACAAACATAATTAATACCTTCAAAATACCATGTGAGTCACAATATACAGCCCTCTTAAAGGGGAGCCTCAATATATATTTCTAAAGGAAAATTTTCATAATAATATTATGAGTAATTAGGAGTGAGCTTCTATTTCTAACCAGTATATTCCCCTATTTCAGGAGGGTGGACTACTTGCTCAACCACCTTTATCTAAAATAAAAGATTCTAAATGAGGTGGATCCAGAAATACAAACTTATTCCCTTGAAAAGTAATTAAACATTTACACGGGAATTTGAGATAAAAGGTTGCCCCCAAAGATACAGCCCTCTGTCTCAAATTCAAAAACTGTTTCCTCCTCAATTGGGTTTCCTTGGAGACATCCAGAAATACCTGTATTTTCTGACCACAATATGTAATTTCCTTATTTTTAAAGTAATTCTGCAGAACCAGATTTTTATCGTTCTCCAGACAAAATGTTACTAACAATGTAGCCCTAGTTTGAATATCATCATTGGATGATTCCAAGAAGTCAGTTAAATTAGGACTAACTGGTACCAGTAAATCCATCCCACCTTCAGAACTTGCTACATCCTTTTTTTTTTTTTTAACAGGCAAATAATACATCTTTGATATAAGCAGTTGTTTAGTTATCCCCAATACTTCTATCACATACTTATTGAATAACTCATAAGCTGACAATAGTCTTGTACAGGGAAAATTCAGAAATCTCAAATTTCTCATCCTTATTATATTTTCAAAACCCTCTAGTTTTTTAAAAGTCACTAAAGAGTCTTTCATAAATGTAATATTTGAAGCTTGCAATGTAGCTATCTGATTATTACTTGACTCTCTTGAATTCTCCAAATGCACAATCCTCTTATTGTGGTCATCCAGGCTTTTCCTAGTTTCCAAGGCCAAATTAGCCGATTGAGCCATGGAAAGGGAAAGCATCCTTTCCCCCCCTTTATCATTTTGATCGCCCTTCTCTGTATCTTCTCCAGTGCAACTATATCTCTTTTTTGAGATACAGCGACCAGAATTGCACACAGTACTCTACGTGTGGTCTCATCATGGAGCGATACATAATTTTTATCTCTATTTCCATCACAAGGATGTTCTATTTAAAGGACAATAAATTTGGATTTTTTATGACCTTGATAAAGCAACATAGGAGCGTAGGAAGAGGTTCTTGGTCATGAGACCAGATGTTTTGTCCTTGGGGGCATCATGTTTTGTTAAGCCATCCTTGTAAATGTGTAATAATTCTTGATACTATTCAATTTCTTTTAATGATCCTTTTCAGTGTGATTTAGAATATTGAGGGTATAGTTCTGTGTAAGCGTATTCCTTCCTTTTTTTGGATTAACTTACCTGAATTGGCCATGTCCCACAGCTTTTTCTGTCCTCCCCCCCTTGTTATTGGGATCTAATGTGGTACATATAAAGGTTGATGTATTATCATAATATTCTTTTTTCTGGTATCAAAACTGCTGCTCTGTATGTTTCCTATTTTTCTTTCAAATATGTTTGTATTTAATTGTTTAAAATCCACGACAAATGCTGGATTAAAGTGATACAGTCCAAATCTTAATGCAGTTTGTAAATCAATAAATTTCTTTATTTGAAAGCGGCAACTCCACTGTATAACATCGGCATGATTTTCTACCAAGGGTCCCCCGACACGGACCCGTGTTTCGCCAGAGGCTGCGTCGGGAAGGATGCCCAAGAAGTATTTTATGAGAGTATTTAATTGTTTGACATATAAATAAAAAAAACAAACCAAAAAACAGTCCAGCTGCAAAGAATACATACACTTTTAATAATTTATTTTTGGCTAATTTTAAAACAGAAACTACCCAAATAGCTTCTCTTTGAAAATTAGCTGACAATGTAAATGCATACAAAAGGGCACATGAACTTGGAACCTGCTGTATGTGCATGTGGTCCTATCGGTGTAAAATAACTCATACATTTGAAAATCAAATGTGTGCATGATGTTTTCCTCCCTCGACTATGCCTCTATTTAATCTTTTTTTTTTTAAATTTATTCAATTATACATCAAGAATAACAATTACTTGAAACAGAATATTTGAAGTCGTTGAGTCAAACAATACAATTATTGCAAAATAATGCTTCTAAAAAATAGGAAATAGCTACTACAACTTCAAAATATAAGTCCTCAATATGGAGGGATCCAATTCTCAAGATTAACAAAATATATTCACATTAATTATTAAGGAACAACGTATACATCAGCTAGCAGTTAGGCTTTAAACTTTTGTAATGGACAAACACAACCCCTTCTGGAGAGTTTTATGTTCCAGACTCTCTCTCTCCTTTTTCTTCCTCCTACTCTTCCTCCTTTTTACTAAGAAAGAGCGTCAATTGAGATGGTACAAAAAACAAATATTTAGTGCCTCTATAACTAAGTAAACAACAACAGGAGAATTTTATCAAAAAAGAAGCACCTATTTGTATGGCCAATGTCCTAAGCAACAAAAATTGCCTTCTTTTCTTTTGTGTTGCAACATCTGGAAAAATTCTAATCTGTATATTAAGAAACTTCTGCATTCTATTTTTAAAGTACAACTTTAGCACCCAATCTCTATCAGGTTCGAGTGCAAACATTACAATCATTGTGGCTGGTTTGACCTGCACAGAATCTTAAATTTCTAATAATGCAGATATATCTAAATCAGGTATCGTTTTTCCTTTTTCCCCCCTCCCCCTTTGTTTCTTCCTTCAAACTACTAGATCTTTTTAACTCTTCTCTCTCTTTATATGGTATATAAAACGCCCGACTAATCAGAGGGATATTTTCATCCGGAATTTTCATGACCTCTTTCATATAGCGTTTATACATTTCTTTAGGAGATACCAAAGGCAGTTGCGGAAAATTAACAAATCTCAGATTTTTTTCCCTTGAGAATGTTCTCCAAATTTTCCAGTTTCGTATTTAAATTCATATTATCTTTCATTATTACTTCTTTTAAGTTCTTATTCGCATCCACAATATTTTTAATTTCCAACGTCTGATGTGAGTGGCTCACCATCGAGCTTTCAAGCATTTGAATACAGATCTCGTTCCTGTGATTTCATAGCATATGAGCTTATTTGTCCAGATATGAATTTTCCCAGTCCCTCTATGGCCTCCCAGAGAGAATCCAAAGTAATTTGAGCAGGTTTAAGCGTTTGAAAAACAGGCAAAGTCTTACTCGGAGTAGATATTTCTTGTCTGGGCATCTCAGTCTCTCCTTGGGTTGAGTTGCTGGCCTTCTCACCACCCATTTCCTTGGCGTTGTCGTCTCATGTCTCTCCCGGGCACAGGTTCCCTGATAGGCTGTCCCATCTACTTGCAGCTCCAACAAGTCAGACGACCTCTTCTCCATCCGGATCTCTGTGCAACGTAGGGTTCGCCGGCGTAACGTAATGTCTGAGTCGGATGAGAAACTTAGTTCAGTCACTCAGGTTCCTCCCCACAGCGGCTCCTCTGCCGACCTCGGCCCTCCTCTAGCAACATGCGAGTCCATTGGGCCGGTCTGGACAGGGTCCGGAGTTGCTCCAGGGACAGCTCTCTCCTTCGCCCATCTTTTCCTGGCAGTATGCAGCATTGTATAATCAAAGGAAAAGTTTTTCGCAGGTAATCTGGACCCTCAGCATCTAGCGTTTGCTCTACGCGGCCATCCCTATGCCTCTATTTAATCTGAGTAAAAATATGCTCACTACAGAAGGCTATGAATACTTCCAGCTGGCAGAGTAGGGAAATTTTCATACAAGTCAATTTAACCAGGTAAATGGCTTTGAAAATTATCCTCTCATATCCCCTTCCAAAGCTATGCACTGGGAAGATAAATCAGATTCTTTAAAACTGGACTAGTCAAACATAAAAGTTGTTTGAAGAAGAAAACACTTAGTGCTCTCCTTGTTGAAGAGTTTCAGTACACCACATAAATGCTTTCAAGTACCAATTTGTTTTAGCATGCACAAGGGGTCAAAATTTAAAAGATCCACTGGCTCCATTGATGTTCAGTGACGTCAGGAGCATTCAGCAAGTACATAATGCATGACACAAAAGTTGTGGTCACTATAGTTTTTGCCATATAATGTTACAGATTACTACATTTATGAATCAGCTGGAAGGTTGAAAGTAGCATATAAAATATTCCATTAGACTAATTCCACATTTGTAGTGGATACTGTACAGTGTCCATGCTGGTTAGTATATGAGGCAAAAAACAAGCAAAACGTTGACTTTTGGAACATAAGTGTTTAATGCATCAACGTATGGAAGCTTCTTTGGTTTGTCACTGTATAGAGAAACAAGCATTCCAACAGCTACAATGTTGCAATTTAGATTTTGTTAAAGCCCATCTCCAGGGAGGGAGCCAGGATAGTTGGGAACCAGGATAGTTATCTAATTCAGCAAGAACAACAGTGAATTTATCAATTGGAAACATTACAACCAAAATGGTGGAATCTTGCTGTGGAATGGACACATTTTTTATAAAAACACTAATGTAGAAGAATGAGTAATTACTACTTATCTGATAATTTCCTTTTCTCTAGTGAAGACAGGTTAATCGACGACCAGTGGGTTATGCACCTCTACCAGCAAATGGAGATGGAGCAAAGCTGACGTCACAGTATACATACCCCTGGCTCTGACATCAGCCTGCAAAAGCTAACTAGACGAACTAACAATACTTGATTATAACCATTAACAGACTACCACTCAAACACTCAGCCAACAGGAAACACTGAGCTCAGACAAAGAGTGTAACATTACTAATCTAGAGACTGAAACTAACACTTACCAGTTATCCCTGGAAAGGCAGCCACTCAGGACAACAGAACCAGAAGCCAAGGACGGTAAGGTGGATTAACCTGTCTTCACTAGGAAAAGGAAATTATCAGGTAAGTAGTAATTACTCATTTCTCAGCATTCAGTCAGGTAATTCACAACCAATGGCATGTACCCAGGCTATTCCTGAAGAGGGCAGGAGGCTGCCCGCAGGTCCGACCAACACCACACACATGAAGGCTATGTCCTCCTGGGCCTGCACATCTAGACGATAATACCTGGAAAAAGTGTGTAAGGAGGACCATGTCACCGCTCAGCAAATTTCAATGGGAGGCAACAATCGAAGCTCCATCCATGACACTGCCTGAGCCCTAGTGGAATGAGCCCTAACCTGTTTAGGTAATAGTTGTTCAGGATCCACATATACGACCGTGATAACCTCCTTAATCCAACAGGCTACTGTAGCGAATGACACCAGTTCACCATTTACTCCCACCGTGGAGTACAAACAGCCAATCATCTTCTTAAGAAGCCTAGAAACCTCCAAATACCTCAAGAGATGTCACTTGACATTCAAGATGCGCAACAGACTATATTCATCCACGTCTCGCTCCCTGCTCAGTATCGGCAGGAAAATTGATTGATTCAAGTGAAATTCCAAAAACACTTTTGGCAAAAAAGACTGAACAATTCGCAGCTGGACTGCCCCCGGAGTCACACCCAGCCTGCAGTTCCGAAACTCTATGCACAGAACAAATTGCCACAAAAAAAAATGTAAGTAACCTCAAGGAGCGGCTACACAGTGGGTCGAAAGGTGGAACCCGCCAGAAAATCCAGAATCAGATTAAGGCTCCACAAAAGCACCAGCAACTGCAAGGGAGAGCAAAGTTGTTTCACCCCCTTGAGGAACCGGGCCACATCCAGATGGGCTGACCAAGGTCCACCACCATTCCCCTGACCCTGGAAACAGGCAAGCGCCGCCAAATGCACCTTCAAGGAAATAAGGGCCAACCACTTAATCTATCCATCCTGCAAGAAGTAAAAAATGAGCGGAATCTTAATCAAGCCTCAAACACCTGCCAAACCCAAACATAGGGTAAGGAAATGGAGACCTTGCAAGCTCGAAGCAAGGAGGAAATCACAGCAATGGAATATCCATGTTTCAGCAACCAAGCCCTTTCAAGGGCCACACAGTAAGACAAAATCTAGTCGGATCTTTGTGAAGAATAGGCCCCTGTCGTTACAGATCTCTTTGGACTGGAGAGAACCAGATAAGAGTCTCTGCAGATCTACATACCACAGTCTTTTGGGCAAATCGGGAGCCACCAGAAGCAACATCTCCGTGTGCCTCTCGATTCTCCGAACCAACCTGCCTAACAAGGGCCACAGGGGGAAGGCATGCAAAAGCTTGGCCTTCAGCCACTCCTCCACTAGATCATCAATGCACAGAGACTTTGGATCTCACCTGTGATTGAAGGAACAAGGAACCTTTGAATTGTGTGATGTCTTAGTAAGTCCAGATACGGTAGGCCCCAGCAGCCCACTATGAGCTGGAACGCTTTGACAATTGCCATTTTCCTGGATCCAGACTCTGTCTGCTGAGAAAACAGGCTCTCACATTGTCTTTTTAAAATCATGAGAGGTCTAGAACAGGTAGATGTGAATCGGTTATTTACTCTTTCGGATAGTAAAAAGACTAGGGGGCACTCCATGAAGTTAGCATGGGGCACATTTAAAACTAATCGGAGAAAGTTCTTTTTTACTCAACGCACAATTAAACTCTGGAATTTGTTGCCAGAGGATGTGGTTACTGCAGTTAGTATAGCTGTGTTTAAAAAAGGATTGGATAAGTTCTTGAAGGAGAAGTCCATTACCTGCTATTAAGTTCACTTAGAGAATAGCCACTGCTAGAGATGTGAATCGGAACTGATATCGGATCTGATTCTGCTTCCGATTCACATCTCTAGCCACTGCCATTAGCAATGGTAACATGGAATAGACTTAGTTTTTGGGTACTTGCCAGGTTCTTATGGCCTGGATTGGCCACTGTTGGAAACAGGATGCTGGGCTTGATGGACCCTTGGTCTGACCCAGTATGGCATTTTCTTATCTTCTTATCTAATATGGGAGGCAGAGATCTTCTGGAGATGGACCTCTGCCCATACCATGAGCTAGTCTATTTCCAAGCGACACCTGCTCACTCTTGGTGCCTCCCTGGCGATTGATGTAAGCCACTGTTGTCGCACTGTTTGACATTACTCGGAACGCTTGACCGTGCACACAGTCGACAAACTGCAAGTATGCCAACCGAACAGCATCCAGACGATTGATGTTCCAGAGTTACTCCTCTGCATTCCAGTGCCCCTGCGCCATCAATTCCTGACAATGAGCCCCCAATCATCTAGGCACGGATGGACCAGAATGCCATCCTCTCTCAATGCTGCCGCTACCACCAGCATGACCTTGGAAAAGGTTCTGGGAGCAGTGGCTGAAATTGATAAGATCGCCCCAAAATGGTGAACCACAGAAACCGTTGATGCTCCAGTCGAATGAGAATATGAAGATATGCCTCTGACAAATCCAGAGATATAAGAAACTTCCCGGACTGTATTGCCATTATCAATAAGTGTAAGGTTTGCATGCGGAAATGAGTCACTTACAAACCCTCCTTCTTGGGCACGACAAAATAAATGGAATAACGGACCATATTTTCTTGTGGAATCATGGTTCGCAAAATCAGGCGTCTCGACAGCATAGACTCCACTGCCTGCCTCTTTTGCGGGGAGCTGCAGGGAGACATCATGAAGACGTTCTGAGGATCGTTGAGAAACTCCAGAGCATAGCTGTCCCTTATCACCTCCAGAACCCACTGGTCTGACGTGATCCTGGCACACCTCCAATAAAAAAAAGATAGGTGACCCCCCCTATCTCCTGCACAGGAGGTGGATTGGCACACCTTCATTGAAAAGGGTCAGGAGGCACCACCCTCCAAGCCTGCTCCGTGTCTGGGCTGCCTGGGCCAAAAGACTAAGACCTACTCAACACTCTAGTCCTCTGAGAAGCCGCTCTTCTGTAGAGTTGACCCTAGCACAGCCTCTCACGCCGAACAAGCGCGGCGCCTGCTTCTTTATCCTCTGGCAACTGAGGAACCTGGGATTCACCCCATGTATTGGTCATTTTTTCTAACTCACTCCCAAATAAGAGTGATCCTTTAAAAGGCAATTTTGTAAGATTAAACTCTGAAATTATATCAGCCGACCAATTCTGCAGCAACAGCCGATGCCTGGCCACTATTACTGAAGCCACTCCTCTGGCAGAAATACGGATCAGATCGCAGCCCGCATCCACAAAAAGACAGCTCCCACTTCAATCATTACCCTGGAATTCAAAACAGCCTCATCGACCTCCTGAGATAGAAGCAAACAAGAGCGAGCCAGCAGGGAATAGAGAGCGGCTATCTGCAAATTCATTGCCACTGCCTCAAAGGCCTGCGTAAGGATAGCCTCCATTCTCCTATCCTGATCATTCTTCAGTGCTGCTCCCCCTTCTACCGGAATGTGCGTCCACTTGGTGAAAGAACACATCAGTACATCCACTTTTGGAAAAAGCAACAACTCACCACCAGATCCAGAGGGTACAGACTTTCCAAAGTTCGTCCCCCTTTAAGATTAGCTTCTGGAGCACCCCATTCAAGATCAAACAAATCTTGAAAAACAAACGTAATGGGGAAGAAACATTATGCTTTACGCCAAGTAACCAAAATGGGATTCTTCTTTGGCTCAAACATGGATTCAGCACCCTGCAATCCTAGCAACTTCAGTGCCAGCAACTCATCTCTATGAAAGAAGCGCAACATCATTCTATAAGGTTCAAACCCCAAAGAAATTTCCCTATCCTCCAGGGAGTAAGGATCGCCTTCATCTGTGCTATCTGGGTCCTCGTCAGTGAGACCCACAACAGACCGAGATGCCTTCCGACATGTACCCACGGCCCCATCCTTGAGGAATTCCACAGCCTGCAATCCTGAACTTTCAGGTTTAGCCAGCTCTGCCAAACATGCCTGTAGAAAGGACTGCAACTCTTGAAAAAACTCCACCCAAAAGAAGGCGGAAGGGTCTAACACAAAACCAGGGGTCAGTCTGGCACCCACTGAGTTGCCCTTCCCTGCTGACGAACCAGTTAATGAAGTCTCGAAACCAGGCAAAAACTCTACAGATCCCCCTCCAGTTCCCTTCCTGTAACCTGCTGGGAAGGGCCAGGCTTAACAAAATCGGTTGGAGACAATGCACCTGAGCCTCCAAGCAGCAGTGACAGAGATTAGAGGGGACCCCAGGCTGTGATGCTTGTATAAGGCAAGCAGTGCAAATCACAAGGTGCTTAGGCTTCTTTGTTACCAGCACCATGGATATGGATATCCAGAAGCAGCATGCTCAAAAACAAGTGTTTGACATATGTGCATCCAACAGTGCATCTGAACCTGGCAAGCCCGGTCAAGACACCCAAAAAAACAGAAGCACAAAATCAGGATGCCCAAGAAAAGGCATCTATTTCTATCTCTCTAGATATAAATATACATAGATACTCCCCTGAATGCTTGTACTACAAACGTCCAAAAACTGGATGTCCAACTATGTGGCCCAGATGGATGATCAACCTGGACGCACAGGCGCGTACCAACGTCAGACACTGCTTTCACAAGCAACTTGCACAAAAGAAAGTGCATGAACGCTGCCGTGGCTTATTACGCGGAGTCCCAGCGAAGCCTGAGAGCAGGACCTAGCCCAAGGAGCCGTTCAACCCACCAAAACTACGACTCCTCAAGACTGCCATGGAAATGGAAAAGGAAGTGCATGTCGATTGGTGCACCGAGGCTTGGAGACCAGTAACAGACGAGGGGAGAGGAATCCTTCAATCACTTTTTTTTTTTTTTTTTTACTTTTAAATATAAACTCTTTACCTGAGCTCAGCCTGTCCCAGCCAAGGCTGTGGGGGACGAAGGCTAATGCCTTCATTGCCACACTCTGCTTCCTGCACCCGCCAGCCTCTCAGCTGAATCTCTCCTGCAGCTAAGTCCATGCTGGAAAACCGGCTACCGGACCAATACACTCTGCTGAGGGAGGGGCCACAAGGTATCACCTCAGGAGAAATGGTGCTTGATCAATCCTCCACTCTCTCTCATGTTTTTTTTAAACAAGTAATCCTCAGGAGGGAGATGCACATCCACCATCTGCTGGAGGCGGAGAATAGTGGTGGACTGATGTCAGAACAGGGGTATATATATTGTGACGACAGCTTTGCTCCATTTCCATCTGCTGGTAGAGGTGCATAACCAACTGGTCGTGGATTAACCTGCCTGAATGCTGAGAAAACTAGAGTTGTATGTAGCAAACCATTGTAGTGCTTGTTCACTGCTCTATACGAGCTCTGTATTTTGATTGGTTAAAAAGGACAGAAGTCTAAAATCAAAGTATATGATTGGTGGACATTAGATCCCCCAGAAGAAATATGTGAGTGTAAAAGTGCCATAGTAACAGCAGAAAGTTGTGTGGGAAATTATTTTAAGCAGTTATTTAGTTTACATGAACTTTGTACCGCAATAGAAAGTAGTAGAGCAGAGAATCACTAATATTACTAGTGTAATTATTTGATAAAAGGCTTATACGTTCTGAGAATAAATATTGCATTTTTCTTAGCCTGCTTGTAACAAGAAACAAGTCATGAGATCATATATATTAAGGAGCAGTTATTCAGGAGGCTAACTGTGCAGATATCAGGGAAAACAGGACAGTAGCCACTTGGCCACATCCGTTTGCTGATGTGATAAGGACAAACAGTTGGGGCCCCAAAAACATATGGGAGTAGCCCAGAGAAAGACAAACTAGGACAAAGGTCAGCAGAATCAACATAAAAAGACCTAACTGTTTGAAATCAGAGAAAAAACAGATCAGAGAAAAAGCTTTTTGAACATTACAGTGGTTAATGAAATGCCTAATGAATTGTTCCTGGTTTTATAATGTTAGAGTTTCTGTCTTTCCAAAGACCTTTCGTCGGAGACCTCATCCGGAGCCCATCGAAGGCCTCTGATTGGCCTCCCACACACGGCCACGAGGTGTCGACCAGTGAGCCCCCCCAGTCCCGTGATCGGGCCCTGCCGTGCCTACCTGCCGGCCCCCAACACCGAAGTCTCCGCCCCCGACCTGCATCATTGAGACACGCCGTGGGACAAGACTGAAAAGTCACGCCGGTGAGCCCAGAACATCCTTTCGTCGGAGATCTCGTCCGGAGCCCATCGAAGGCCTCTGATCGGCCTCCCACACAAGGCCACGAGGTGCCAACCAGCGAGCCCCCTAGGCCCATGATTGGGCTCTGCCGTGCCAGCCTGCCGGCCCCCAACAACGAAGTCTCCGCCCCCGACCTGCATCATCAAGACTTGCTGCGGGACAGGACTGAAAAGCCATGCCGGTGAGCCGTGCAGCAAATGAGCGCAACCAAGGGGCATGCCCCTTAGTGTGCCCCTTTTGTGCTGCCCCTCTGCCCACATTAGAACTATCCATTTGCGCCCCTGTGTGCAGTACCCTCTTGCTACCCTCCCTTCTACTCTCAACCGCAACTTTACCCCACTAACCAATCATATTTCCCATCCTGCAATGCTCAGATCCCTCAAATCCTGACACCACCCCGTACCACACTCCTCGCAGCTCACCTCCTCCCTATTTACAAAGAAATACCTCTTCCCCCCTCCATAGTCCATCACGTCCACACCCCTCCCCATCCCTCCCAATTTCTGAACTAGCGCTGAATTTTTCCCTCCATAGCCCCCCCCCCCCCCCGCTATTCAGGCCCTCTTGCTATATAGAGCACCCTCTCCTGCTTCCTCTCAGCACCCAGAATCTCATCCTTTATTGAGCACAATGCATCTCCCTTCAAAAAAAACCCAACCCTTGCATACAAGAAACTTTACCACAAAAGACATGCCATGCACCCCAGATGCCTAATCCCAATCGTAATTTTCCCCATGACTCAAGTGCTCGGCCTCTCTTTATTCTCTCATATACTATTCAATGCCCAATCCTTAGTGAAAAAGATCCCAATCCTACATGACATCCTAACTGACCACAACCCTGACATATGCGCCATCACAGAAACGTGGCTCCAGCAAACCGACATAGTGCTAACCAATCAACTCCCTACCCACCTTTATGACATCATCTCCATACCCAGGATCAAAAAAAGAGGAGGTGGCCTCCTACTAGCTTCAAAGAAAGAACTCAACATCAAACTAATAACAACTCACACAGCCCCCAACTACAAAATCACCTACTTCAAATCCAAACAACTCCAAATCTGCCTAGTTTACACCCCACAGGTATCCTAGAATGTGATGCATCCCCCCTTATCGATTAATCACGGAAAACATAAACACCCCTGCCATCATTCTAGGAAACTTCAACCTACACGTTGACACCATCCCCTTAACCCCCTCCTGCGAAACAAACTGTCCTCAACACCCTCTCAGCCATAGGTTTCAAACAAATCATTGACTCCCCCACACACAAAGCAGGACATTCCCTAGACCTGATATTCACAAACACTCTCATACAAACCTCCTGTACCCCTGTTCCCTGGTCCGACCACTCGCTAATTCAAGAAATCTTCTCCATAAAACACACCCACCTGCCCATCTCCTGACCACAACCCCACCATTCAATTCAGAAAACCATGTAAAACAGATGACCTGATTGAAGCACTGCCCCCCGCCCTAAACAACTTAGACCTAACCAACACCAAATCTGCCCTTGCCACATGGAACTCCATCACAAATGACATTGCCAACCAAATATGCCCACTAACAACCAAAGAAACAAATCCTGTCAAGCATAATAAAAACCCCTGGTACTCTCCAGAACTAAAAACAACTTAAACAAAACCTTCGAAAAATTGAGAAAACACTGTGAAACTCCCACGCCCCCAAACTTCTGACCCATTATAGAACTAACCATCCTTCAAGCCCTGATCCTCACCACTTTGACTACTACAATTCCTTACTACTCAGCCTCCCCAAATCAATCACACGCCTACTCCAAATATTACAAAACACTACTGCCAGAATACTCACAGGACACAAAAGAATGGATCACATCACCCCAATACTAAAAGAACTCCACTGGCTGCCCATAGAAAAACGGATTGAATACAAAACACTAACCATCCTACACAAATCAATGCACAACAACGATTTCAACTGCCTAGATAACATACTAAAAAAACATAAACCACATCGAACCACCAGATCAACTAATAAAGTTCTATTCGAAATACCCCCAGTGGCTCTTACCAAACTTACCACCATAAGACAGACAGCCTTTTCAATAGCCGAGCCCCAAGCATGGAACACCCTTCCAGAAAACCTAAGACTGCAAAATAACACAAAACTGTTCAAGAAAATTAAAAACATGGATATTTAAACAAATCTACAAAGATGGAATTGGATAAATAGCAATACAACATGAAATACAACAGTAATCCACATACAACTCCAATCAACTATAAAGCCATTGAACGCATATGAAGTAGGATTCACACCCTAACTCCCAACACATGCCTACCCCCCATCACCTTCCCCTCCACACCCTAGACGACGAAACCTACTACAATATCATACATGAGAATACAATGACCACCCTATACTGAGATTCAGACAATAGTAACATCACACAGAAATTTTGAAATTACCTCTCCTCAGATTGCATAAAATCAAGAGAATACAATTACTTAGGAAAGCACTAAATCTCCACCCTCAAGCAATCTAACCACTATTCAGCATTATGCTACCGAGCCCCAAAGTAAATACCAGTTTACTGACATCTAGAGTTTATGTACAAAGTTCAAACGATTACTTACTGTTAATCATGTTCTCGAATGCTATTTGAATATAAAATGTTGTTTCAAATGTAAACCGGAGTGAAGGCTTTCGCCAAACTTTGGTATAGAAAAAACTTCAAATAAATAAACTATAGAACAGCAATCCTCAAATCAAAGCATGATTATTACTCAAAGAGAATACACGAGTTCCAATTTAACCCTAATACCCTATTTCCCTACGTCAAACTCAGAAAAACTTCCCCACCACTCACATCAGACTATGAGACTGAAACAAAATGCAACGAACTCGCCCGCTTCTTCAAAGATAAAGTCAATAACATAATGGCCAAGCTCCCCCCCCCCTTCAGCAAACAAAATTACCCTACTTAAAATTCCAGACGCCATTCTTAGTGATTTCGAAATAATCTCATCCTCCGAAATAGAATCACTCATTAGAAAAATTAACCCTGCCTCACATCCAGCTGACGCAATCCCAGCTAAACATCTAAAATCTATCCCTAACATCATAGCCAAACCCATAACAGACATCATAAACACATCCCTATCTCAAGGACATGTACCTACCGACATAAAAGAAGCCCTAGTCAATCCCATCTTGAAAAAGCCTTAACTGAACCCCGCAGAGCTAAATAACTTCAGACCCATATCCATCCTCCCTTTCCTTGCAAAAATCCTAGAAAAAGTAACAAACAACCAACTAACGGAACACCTCAAAAAATACAATGTACTACACACCTCCCAATTTGGCTTCCGCAAATTCTACAGCACGAAAAAACACTATTACTCTCCCTCACCGATACCATCCTCAAAGGACTAGATAAAGGACAATCCTTCATCCTAGCTATGCTTGATATCTCAGCTGCCTTCGATACCGTTAATCACAACATCCTTATCGACTGGCTAATTGAAATTGGACATTCTGGCATCGCATTACAATGGTTTATCTCATACCTAGAGAACAGACAATATAAAGTCAAAATTGGCAAAACTGAATCCAAGTCCATCAAAATAACCCAAGGCATACCACAAGGCTCCTCCCTATCTTCTACACTTTTCAATATATACATGCTCCCCCTGTGTAAACTCCTAACAGAGCTAGGTCTCACCTTCTTCATTTACATGGACGACGTCCAAATCCTCATCCCCATCCCTGAATCCATTATCAAATCCCTCCACCTCAACACCGACAAAACCAAACTATTAATACTAAGCCATAAATCCAACGACATATTCCCCTCTATAGCCTCCCCTCAGCAAGGACAACCCCCTATTTCAAAAGAAATTAGAAACTTAGGCGTCACAATAGATAAGTTAAACCTAAAGAAATTCATAAACTCAACTATAAGAGACGGCTTTTATAAACTACATGTGCTAAAAAAGCTAAGACCCCTCCCTCCATCAAATCGACTTCAGAACAGTCCTACACGAACTCATCCTATCCAAAATAGACTATTGCAACTCCTTACTTCTAGGACTCCCAGCAACAACCCTTAAGCCCCTACAAATCCTCCAAAATGCCACTGCCAGAATCCTCACAAACTCCAGAAGAAATGAACACATCACCCCTATACTAAAAACCCTATACTGGCTCCCCATACACCTCAGAATACGATTCAAGATTCTTACTCTAGTTCACAAAGCACTATACAACTAAAATATAAACTGGTTCAACACCTCCTTATACTTTCAACCCCCCTGAAGATCCACAAGATCAGCCAATAATGGCACTCTACCAATAACCTCCCCCAAACTCACTAACCTATCCTTGACACGAGAACATGCTTTCTCCCTTGTCGGTCCCACCATTTGGAACACTATGCCCCTATTTATTTATTTATTTATTTATTTGAGATTTTTTTTTTTTATATACCGCGGTACGTAAAGGTCTACATCACCTCGGTTTACAGAAAACAATAACATAGCACAATGCTTTACAAGTAACAAGTTATACAGTAAGAAAACAATAAATAGCAACAGGTTTTGCATACAACAGTTAAAAGGAATGTGAACAATTAACTTCAACAGTAGTTGACAACTTTATACAGAAAATTAATTTTTTTTTTTTTTTCAAGTTAGACATTGATCTAACTTGAAGATTGACCTAGACCTAAGGCTTGAATCTAACACTATTAATTTAAAAAATAAGCTGAAAACCTGGCTCTTTAAACAAGCCTACCAATAACTCTCACACACTCTACTATCACTCACACAATCTGTCCCCCCACAATCACCTTACAGAATTTGAGCTCCCCAGTCAACATGTTAAACCACTACAGTGTCAATAGTTATAGTTACTTGTTCCTCTTTGCCTTTGTTCTCTTTTGTTCCTGCATCCTCTCCACCCTCACTGACTTCAGAGTTGTTCCATATTGTTAACACCTAGTTACCCAAATTGTTAAGATGTAATTTCCTTTCTTAGTTCAATTGTTCTAATGTAAACCGATGTGATAACGAAATGTCGGAATATAAAAGAGTTAAATAAATAATAAATAAATATAAGACTCATATTGGAAACTGTGAGGGGAAGTACCTTTGTATATATTCTTTAATGCAAACTCTGATCTTTTTTTTATTGCTTATTCGCAGACTTGTAAGTAAAACTTCTATACTTATAAATAGGTGTGTTGTGTATTCTATGTTAAAATAATCACCAATTTTCCTACCAACTACAAATCAGAGTGGTTAACAAACACCACATGTTCAGATTGGAATTTCAGACTAGTTGAGACTACATCCACCAGGCTTATTAAAACCAAACGTTCTTTTCCTTTTCAGAAAAAAAAAATGGCCACTTAATCGTAAATAGATGCCAGTCAGAAAAAGAATTTTGCTAACATTATTGTCAATGTACACCCTGAAGCAGCTGAATTAAGAATGAAACATGGCCATGTTAGCATTGCACAAGTACTGTTTGTTGGTGCAAAGGATTTTTGAACTTGGATGCTGACTGAACTTGTAGTATGCTGCACTACTATGTTCGTGAAAAGTGAAATCTGGTTGTGATACAGAGAATTGCATAATTGATTTTAGAACACTGGAAAGAAAATAAAGTATTAGTAACTATTAGGTTTTTGGTTTTTTTTTAAACCAGTGATGGTACTAAAGTAGTTGTAGGTTAAGCATCAAGAGAAGAATAAAGATCCTAGTGTGAGTGCTATCTGAGGTTTTCCCTTTCATTAGAAGTAGTGCAAGTCAAAAACAAGTTCAGAAGTGCTGTTGGGAAGATTGGTAGAGAACTGAACAAATGTAGCACATGTAAAAAGTAAAAAAGAAATGTCATGGTGATTTAATGATAAAGTAAATATATTAGTTACCAGTGAGCACCATATTTTTGGTACAGTTTACAAATATTATCTTAGGAGTCCAATGCAGATGTATTACATGCATTAAAAAAAAAGTGGAAGAAAGGCCAAACGACTGTCGGCATAGTTAAAAGGTGAAGTGAAAGGTTATTTTAGCCAAAAGAACTTTTTTCAAAAACTGGAAAAAGGATCCAACTGAGAAAAAAAGGAAAAAGCAAATGCACTGGCAAGTTAGATGTAAAACACTGATATCGCGGGCTATAGGAGAATTTGAAAAGAAGCTGGCCTTAGAGATAAACACTCATATTAAAAACATTTAAAATATATCCAAAGCAGGAAGCCTGTGAGGGAGTTGGTTGGACTGTTAGATGATCGAGTGGTTAAAGGTGAGGCCAGTGTGGAAAGAGTGAATTAAATCTTTGTTTTGGTGTATACTGAAGAGGATGTTGGGGAGATACCTGTGCTGGAAACTATATTCAATGGTGAAGATTCAGAAGAACTGATAACAAATTATTCTGAAGCTTGAAGATGTAACAAGGTAGACTGACAAACTAAAGAGTAGCAAATTGCCCACACCAGATGATATACACACCCTAGAGTTCTGAGAAAAACAAAAAACAAAACAAAAAAAACACTACTCAAAAATGAAATTGCAAACCTGTTACTCGTAATTTGTAATGTATCATTGAGATCATCCATTGAGCCTGAAGATTGGAGGGTGGCCAACGTAATCCCGATCTTTGGAAAAGGCTCCAGGGTGATCCAGGAAACTATAGACCAGAGAGTCTGACTTCAGTGCCAAGAAAAATCATGCAAAATATTCTAAAGAACAAAATCACAGAACAGACATGGTTTAATGGGCCATTGCCAGCATGGATTTTTTGAAGGAGTTAATAAATATGTGGATAAAAAGGTGAGACGATGGATGTAGTGTATTTGGATTTTCAAAAAGAATTTGACCAAGTGCCCCATGAGAGACTACTGAGAAAATTAAAAAGTTATGGGATAGAAAGCAATGTCCTACTGTGGATTGCAAAGTGGTTAAAATATAGAAAACAAAGAGTAGGACTAAATGGTCACTTTTCTCAGTAGAGAAAGGTAAACAGTGAAGTGTCTCAGGTATTTGTACAGGGAAAGATGCTTTTAAATATATTTTAAAATGATATGGAAAGGGTAAACAACGAGTGAAGTGATCAAATTTGCAGACAACACAAAATTATTCTGATTTGTTAAATTACAAGTGGTTTGTGATAAATTTCAGGAGGACCTTGCGAGACTGGAAGATTGGGCATTTAAATGACAGAAGAAATTTAATATGGACAAGTGCAAAGCATTGCACATGGAGGAAAGTAACCCACATTGAAGTTATACGATATTAGGAGTTAATGCCCAGGAAAAAGGCTTGGACAACATAGTGGACAATACACTGAAATCTTCAACTCAGCATGCTGCGGCAGTCAAAAAAGCAAACCGAATGTTAGGAATTATTAGGAAAGGAATAGAGAATAAAACAGCGAATGTCATACTGCCTTCTATATTGTTCCATGGTGAAGCTGCACTTATAGGTCAACCAGAACTGTATATAGTACTATCTCGAAAAAGATATACTGTAGGTCCAGTGGAAAAGGTACAGAGAAGGATGAACATGATCAAAGAAATGGAATGGCTCCTCTATGAGGAAAGCTTAAAGCGATTAGGACTATTTGGCTCTGAGAAGAGATGGCCGAGAGGGCATATGATTGAGGTCTATTAATTCATGAGTGGAATAGAACGGGTAAATGTAAATCAATGTATTTGATTTGTAATCTGCTTTTCGACACTTCAAAGAATACATTCAGGTATTGTAAATACCATACAATCTAACAGGGTCATTCATCAAAATGCGTTATGGTGTTAATGCACGCAATAAGGCGTTAAAATGCAGTAACCCATGCAATAACTGTGTTACTGCACAGCATGAATGCAAATTTTTAGAAGGGGCGGGATTGGGGAGGGGTTTGGGTGGGATTAATTAAAATGAGGGGCAATATCGTACTGCGCAATAGCATATCTCATGCTATTGCGCAGTTTTAACTACACCTTTTTTCCTGGCGTTGAGCTGTGCGATATGTCCAAAATGGCAGTAACACAATTTGCGATAAATTTTTCAAATTGCATTCTGGCCATTTCTGGGTTTGGGGAGGGAGACAGCAAGAGAGCAAGAGAGCTTCTTGGAGGCCTTCACAATATTCAACTACAGTGGACCTGGACAGAATCTCGTGGACTATATCATACAGGTACAGAAGCGTATTAAAAAAAAAAAAAAAAAAAAGCCAGAGAGGCAATTTGAGTATGTTTGGAGAAAGCTCAGGCTGCCCAGGCTCGGATGTATAACCGTATCACAGTTCAGAGAAACTTCCAGCCTGGAGACAGGGTCCTCATTCTCTTGCCCTCTTCTGAAAGCAAGTTGCTTGCCCATTGGGAAGAGCTCTATGACAGTGGTTCTCAACCCTGTCCTGGGGACCCCCCAAGCCAGTCGGGTTTTCAGGATATCCACAATGAATATGCATGAGAGAAAATTTGCATACACTGCCTCCATAACATGCACATTTTCTCTCATGCATATTCATTGTGGATATCCTGAAAACCCGACTGGCTGGGGGGTCCCCAGGACAGGGTTGAGAACCACTGCTCTATGAGATCTTGGAAAAAGATGGCCTGGTCGATTATAAACTAGCTCAGTCAGTTAAAAGGAAGAAAACTCAGATTTACCATGTCAACCTACTAAAGAAATGGGTTCCACAGGAGCGTGGAGTGGTTCAAGTGGAATTCGGCCCAGAGCTTGGACCAGAGGAAGACCAAACCCAGATGCCATTTGGGAAGGAGCTGTCAATTTTTCAGGAAGCGGACTTAAAGCTGCTGTTCGAACAGCATAGGGATATCTTCTCCAGCTTGTTGGGATGTACCCACGTGATCCAACAATATCATTACACTGCCAGGAGTGATCATACATAAACAGCCATACTGGATTCCAGAAGCAAAGTGGCATATTATCGAAACAGAAGTGAAGGAGAAGCTCCAGCTTGGAGTTATAGAAGAATCTAATAGCGACTGGTCTTCACCCATAGTCCTGGTACTGAAACAGGATGGGGGCATAAGATTCTGTACAGACTTAAAAAAAAAAAAAAAAAGTCAATGAAGTCTCCAAACTGGATGCATACCCAATGCCTAGAGTGGATCAGCTGATTGAGCAACTGGGATAGGCTCAGTTCATCTTGACCCTAGACCTCACCAAAGAATACTGGCAAGTATTCCTTACACCAACGGTGAAAGAGAAGACGGGCTTCTCGATACCAGCGGGGCTCTTCCAGTTTACAGTCCTCCCCCCATTTGGCCTCCATGGCATCTCTGCAACATTCCAGAGCTTGGCTGACCTTATGCTCCACCCACACTAGGGCTATGCCACTGCATAACTGGATGACATAGTGGTCTACAGTCCAAATTGGAGGACACACCTAAGCCAACTACAAGCAGTATTTTCTACTCTAAGGAAAGCTGGGCTGACAGCGAACCCTAAGAAGTGCTTGTTGGGAGGACAAGAAGTCCGATCTCTGGGCTATACTTTGGGGAAGGGTCAAGCCAACCTGCAGTCCAGGAAGACTAAGGCAATTACCAAGGTACCGATCCCACAAACCAAAGGGAAGGTTAGAGTGTTTCTAGGCCTGATAGGCTACTATAGAAGGTTTATACCTAACTACTCTGAGGAGGTAGAACCACTTACAAGACTCTTATTGAAGAAGTCGCCAGAAAAAGTCCAATGGTCGACAGACAGAAAAAGCATTCCGTGAGCTGAAGGAAGTGATCTTCTCCAATCCGGTCCTAAGTCAGACTTTACTGAGCCCTTCGTTGTTCAGATGGATGCCTCAGAGGTAGAACTGGCGGCGGTCTTCAGCCGCCATCCAGTGGCCTATATAAGTTGGAAGCTTCTACCATGGGAAAAGTATTCTACAGTGGAAAAAGAGGCCTTAACTTCTAGAAGCCTTATAGAATTACCTCTTGGGATGGCAGTACACACCAGTGACAGACCACCAACCACTCGTATGAATAAAATCTGGAACACCACGAACAATTCCAGGGTGAAGAGATGGTTCCTTTCCTGCTGCCCTTCCGGTATAAAATCCAGCATAGGGCTGGGAAGGAAAATGTCAATGCAGACTTTCTATCAAGAGAAGTGTCCCTTATTCAGGCAGGAGCTCATCCAAATAAGGGCGAGCTGAGGGAGAGGGTATGTGAAAGAGCATATAAAAGAATCCCTCAGACCACTTTAAAACCCCAGCTAAAGCCATCTGCCCTGATCTATCTAAAAGCACAGAAGTGCAAAGGATTCTGGGTCCCAGGAGGTTCGCTGCTTAACACTATAAGGGATCAGGGCCAAGAGGAGTTGGGTTGGCCCCTGGGATCTGCTGTGAGCCCATAGTATGCCAGTACTGAATACATATAAACTGCTTCATGTTTAAAAGCAAGGTGAGCTACTTTTGTTTTGCTGTTTATTTTGACCTCTGTAAATAAATCCTTGTTCCTGACCATAACAGCCAAGTCTTACTGTATTCCTTGGCTGTTCCAGATGTTGTGGCCAGTCCATACGGTACACTCCCTTTCACTGCTATCCTATAGAGATTTTTAGTATATTTGTTTTGAGAGTCCTCTCTATTTTATTTTTTTGGTCCAAAGAAGAAACTATAAGAAAATACAAGTCTTTGTCCTATCTAGATGTTTAAAGCATGCCTGACATCTAAAGTGCGGCGACTCTTTCCTCTTTCTGAAGAAAACTTTGGGCAGAAAAAAGTAAAATTAATGTATAATTAATAAGAAAGGCAGTGGTTATCTTTCCAAGGAAATTGGGAAAAGTTATCAAAACCACACTATCACTATGTAAAACTAAATATAACCAACAAGACAGAGCATACAGATGACACAGTCTTGCAGAATAAGATCCAGTTTCTTCTTAAATTGATTCAATAGTGGGCATCTGAACTCCAAACACAGGGTCCTTTTCCAGCCCTTCCAGGAATAGCAGGCATAGCAACTAAAAAAAAGCATATATACCAGGAAGATTTCCCTATGAGGAAAAGCTAAAGAGGTTAGAACTCTTCAGCTTGGAGAAGAGATGGCTGAGGGGAGATATAATAGATGTCTATAAAATAATGATTAGACAAGTAAACGTGAACCGGTTGTTTAGTCTTTGTACTTTTTGAAAGAGTGAGGGACCCACAATGAAGTTACTAAGATGTACATTTGAAACCAATAAGAGAAAATATTTTTTTACTCAACACATAATTAAGCTCTGGAATTCACTGCCAGAGGATATGGTGAAAGCTATTAGTGTAGCTGCATTAAAAAAAGGTTTGAACAAGAGGAGGAAAAGTCCATAAACCATTAAGGTCAAATTTCAGAAATCCACTGCTTACCCTTGGGATAAGCAGTATGTGTACCCTTTGGGATCCTGCCAGGTACATGTGACCTGGGCTTGATGGACCTTTGATCTAACCCAGTATGGCAAATTTTATGTTCTTATATTCTCAAGTATGCAAAATTGGTGGTCTGAGTTTTTTATGCTAATATTATTTGTGTGACCTTCTCCAACATCCTTTGCATATCAGTATCTGCCTTTCAATGAAAAAGTTGCTCATGACTGATCACCTCTTGGTTATTTTGAGAAAGTAAGGGATGCGGAAATAATCAGTCTTTTCTTGCTGGTAGAAGTTGCAAGTATTTTACTGGCACCTGAGTGAAAGCTGAGAACCAGGATCACCACAACCAATTTAGCAGTCCTGCGGGATGTAAATATAATATTAGATTACCTGCTGACTCTGTTTTTATCTTCTTTAATGCCTTCAAAATCCATGGAATTGGTGGAAAAATGTATGCCAACAAGAACTGCCAGTTTTCTTCCGATACATCTATCGTCCGAGCCTGGGGCTCTTGAAATCTGCTGAAATAAAGTATTTGTTTGCTGTGTTTTGATGCCTCTAGATCTATGTCCACCATTCCCTACTTCTAGCACACAGGTTCTTAACTCCAGTTCAAGAGCCACAAACAGGTCTAAAGATAAATATTTAAAACTTAGCCATTTAAAATGAGAAATTACTACTTACCTGATAATTTCCTTTTCGTTAGACCAGACAGATGAATTCAGAACCAGTGAGTTATAGACCTCTACCAGTAGATGGAGACTGAACAAAGTTTGCATCAAATTATATATACTCCTGCAGTGACATCAGCCTGCCAGTATTTTATTCAAAAGTCAACTGTCAACAAATTAGCAAAACTTGATTAACAGATAATCATTTCAGTACTCAGCCGACAGGAAACCCAGAGCTCAGACAAAGAATGTATCAACACTAGTCTAGGGACTGGACTAACACTTATCAGTAACCCCTGGAACACGTAGCCACACAGGAAGACTGTAGCACAATCATTCAACAGCAAAGGTGGGAAGCTGAATTCATCTATCTGGTCTAAAGAAAAGAAAATTATCAGGTAAGCAGTAATTTCTCATTTCTTAGCATCCAGATAGATGAATTCAGAACCAGTGGGATATACCCAAGCTACTCCCAAATAGGGCGGGAGGCTGCTTGCAGTCCAGACAAAATATCACTAGCAAAGACTGCATTCCTCCCAGGCCTGCACATCCAGATAACTGGAAAAGGTGTGTAAGGAGGACCATGTTGCAGCTCAGCAAATGTAGATGGGAGACAACAGTCTTAACTTCCACCCATGACTTCCTGAGCCCTAGTGGAATGAGCCCTAACCTGACTAGGTAACGTTTTGTCAGCATTCACATAAGCGGCCATGACTACTTCCCTTAATGCAGCGAGCTGTTGTAGCCCACCACCTCGCTCTGTTTACCTCCACTGTTGAGGACAAACAGGCAATCCATCTTCCAGAAAGCTTTAGAAACCTCCAGATACCTCATGATATGTCTCTTGGCATCCAAGGGGCGCAACAGGCAATATTCCTCCGCATCTCTTTCCCTATTCAGAGACGGCAGGGAAATGGACTGATTCAAGTGAAAATCCAAGACCACTTGGCAAAAAGAAAGGAACAGTAGGCAGTTGTATTGCCCCTGGAGTCACTCGAAGGAACGGCTCCCAGCAAGACAAGGCCTGCAGCTCAGATATTCTGCATGAAGAACAAATCACCACTTGAAAACGGTGTTTGTCAGCAACCGCAAGGAAAAGTTATGCATCAGTCAAAAATTAGAGCCCACTAAGAAACCCAAAACCAGATTAAGAATCCACAAAGGCACCAGTAATCGCTAGGGAGGACGAAAATGTTTCATCCCTTTCAAGAAACAGGCCACATCTGGATGAGCTAACAAGTCCACCATTCACCTGGCCCCTGAAACAGGCAAGAGCTGCTATCTGTACCTTTAAGGAATTAAGGTTCAACCCTTTATTCAATCCATCCTGCAAAAATTCCAAAATGAGTGGGATCTTATTTGAATGAGGAAATACCCCTTGATCTTCACACCAAGCCTCAAACACTTGCCAAACACTTGCTCATAGCAAGATGGCAATCACCACAGAGGAATAGCCATACTTCAGCAAGTGATCCCTCTCAAGGGCCATACCTTAAGTCAAAATTGAGTCGGATCTTCATGAAGAAACAGGCCCCTGCTGCAAGAGATCCCTGTGTGCTGGAAACCGGAGGAAGGAGTCTACCAGGAGCCTCCACAGATCCGCATACCATTTATTTATTTATTTATTTATTTACCGGAAGTTCCTGTATAATATACATATCGCTCCGGTTCACAGATAACAGAGATAACTATCGCCGGGATGGCGGTTTACATGGAACATATCGAACAGTAAATCTATTATAAAGTAGAATACAAACTAAGATCTACTAAGAACACATAAATAAAGCAAATAAACATTACAAAATTGCTGTGGGATGGGAGGGTTGTTATTCTTCCTGCTCTTAGCTCTCTGGGAAAGCTTGTATACCATGGTCTCCTGGGCCAATCTGGTACCACTAAAAGCACCATCCTTCTGTGAATCTTGACTCTCCGAACCATTCTGCCTAACATGGGCCACGGGGGAAAGGCATACAGCAACTTGTCCTCTGGCCATTCCTGCACAACACCATCAATGCCCAATGGACTTTGCATCTCTCCTGTGACTGACGAATTGAGGAACCTTTGCATTGCGAGAGGTTGCTAACAGATCCAGAAACAGAAGGCCCCAGCAATCCACTATAAGCTGAAATGCTTAGTCTGACTATACCCATTCTCCTGGGTCCAGATTCTGCCTGCTGAGAAAGTCTGCTCTTATATTATCTTTTCTTGCAGTGTGTGAGGGTGAGATCTCCTGAAGATGCACTTCCATTTCATAAGTTAGTCTATTTCCTATGACACTTGCTGGCTCTTGATTCCTCCCTGCTGACTGATGTAAGCTACTGCCACTGCATTGTCCACCATTATCCGGACTGCTAGACCCTGAAACCTGTTGCCGAATTGTAAGCATGCCAACCCGACTGCCTGGCTTCCAGCTGATTTATGTTCCAGAGAGACTCTTCTGCACTCCAGCGCCCTTGTAATGTCAGTTCCTGACAGTGAGCTCCCCAAGCCTGAAGGCTCACATCTGTCATTACTAGCCAGTCTGGAGATTTTAGGGAAACCCCCTGTTATAGATGATCTGCTTGTAACACCACTGTAGCTGATAGCAGACCTCCATCGGCAAGTGGAGCCGAATTGAATAGTCCTGAGACTGTGGGCTCCAATGAGACCACAGGGGGCGCTGAATAGGATGCATAGGTATCCTCACCCATAGCACCACTTCCAGGGTCGCCGCCAAACCGAGCACACTGTCGGGCTTTATTGTGTTCATCAACAGAAGCAACTGCACCAACAACTTCTGAATATCCCCTCCAGCGGGAAATCCCTGCCCTGCTTCGTGTCAAACTGAACATCAAGATACGTTAGTGAATTGGATGGCTGAAGACTGGTCTTGCCTGGTTCACCACCCAACTGAGCTACTGCAACAAGGAGATCACCTTGTGTGGTACTAGGAGGCTCTCTTCCAGAGACTTGCCTGAATCAGCCAGTCGTTCGAGTACGGGAGTACCAGGTTCCCATCCTCTCTCAACTTTGTCGCCACCACCACCATAACCTTGGAAAACGTTCTGGGAATGTGCTCAAAACTGATAACGACAATCCAAAACCGTGAATCGCAGAAAACATTCCCATCCGGCTAGAGCATCAATATGCAGGTATGCCTCAGACAGATCCAAGGTGGTCATAATTTCCCCAGACTGCACAGCCATTATCAATGAGCGCAATGTTTCCATGCAAAAATGAGTCACCCGCAAATAACGGTTAACCCTTTGAGGCACAGGATGGGACGAAAAGAGCCCTCCTTCTTGGGCACAGCAAAATAAATAGAATATAGGCTCGTATTTTCTTGAGATGTGAGCATTGGAACTACAGCCTTCAGACTGAGAAGCCTTGGCAGTGTACACTCCACCGGCCTGCCTCTTCTGTGGGGAGGGGCACGGAGACACTATGAACACGTCCTAAGGAACATTACGAAACTCCAGAGCATATCTATCTCTTATCACCTCCAAGACCACTGGTCTGACAAGATTTCGACCCACTTCTGATTATAAAAAGAAAAAAAAGATAGATGATCCCCCATCTCCTGTTCCCAGTTGTGAGTCAGCACACCTTCATTTGCAGGCTCAGGAGGTTATGCTACCCGAACCTGCGCCACATCTGGGCTGTTTGGGATGAAAGGACTGAGACCTACCAAAAGGTTGAGGCCTCTTGAAGGTCGCTCCTTTGTGGGGTCGAAAACGCTTGGATTCCCTAACTTGACCTCTCATGCCAAAGGAGCACGGTGGCTGCTTCTTATCCTCTGACAACCGAGGAACTGATGACTCTCCCCACTTATTAGCCATTTTCTCCAACTCGCTCCCAAACAAGAGCGTGCCTTTAAAGGGCAATTTCATAAAGTTAGCCTTGGAAGTCGCACTGGCCGACCAATTTCTCAGCCATAACTAACGCCAGGCCACCATTACCAAAGCCACCCATCTGGCTGAGGTGTGGACCAAAAAGGCAGCTGCTGGCTCCATAACTGCCCTGGAATTCACTCCAGATTCATTGACCTCCTGAGAGAGAAGAAAACAGGAGCGAGCCATCAGGGAACAACAATAATCTATCTGCAAGGTCATTGCCACTGCTTCAAATGCTTGCTTAAGGATGGCCTCAATCCTTCTATGGTTACATTCAAGGCTGCTTCTCCCTCCACAGGGATAGCCATTTGCTCCAAGACAGCACACACAAGTGTGTCCACTTTCGGAAAATGCAACCGCTCTCTCACCACTGGATCCAGGGGGTAAAGACCTTCAAAGACTTGACCCCCTTTAAAATTAGCCTCCAGGGTATCCCTCTCAAGATCAATCAATCAATTCTGAATGGCATCCATAACATGGAAAAAAGAAAAAGAAAAAGGCTTTACGCAAAGAAACCAAAATGGGATTTTTCTTTGGCTCAGACATGGAATCAGCTCCAGAAACTCCCAGCATCTTTAATGCAATCCCTGAAAACATTCCACCCAAGAAGAGGCAGAAGGATCCATGGCAAAACTAGAAGGCACCTATTCTGTGACCACTGAGCTACTTTCCCCTGCTGACAAACCATTTAAGGGAGTTCCAAGGTCAGGCACCCCTTCTGACATGTCTTTACCCAGGTCCTCAAGAAGAGGGAAGAATCGGGCTTAATAAAATCAGACGAAGGTAATTCTCTGTGAGCCTCTCAATAACATTGGCACAAGTTAGAGGGAATGCCAGGCTGAGATGCCTGAATATGACAGGCAGCACAGGGGGAAAAAGCACTTAGATTTGTTAGCTATAGGCACTATCATTCTATCAGTATACTTAACAGATGACTGAAAGATGTGTGTCCAGCTGAATTTGCGCTGTAGAAAATAAATGCGTCCAAAATTTAGGTTTCCAAATTTTAAGAGCACAACCCTGTACTTGATGAGCGCCCAAAAAATTGAGCACCCTGAATGCTGTTCAGATTGTGTACACAGACAAGCATGTGCCCTCAACAGATGCCACTACCACCTGGACCCCCAAGCAGGCATCCAGCAAAGTGTCCAAAACCTGGACACACAATCTGGACGCACAGCTAGACACACTTGCACAAACTGACAATCCTGAAGAGGGCAGCCTATCGCACAGGAAAAATGCACAAACACACCTATGTATGCCTACCATGCAGCACACTGAGAAAAGCCAAAGAGTGACGTCGAGTCCATAAGGGCTGCTCAACCCACCAGATTGCCCTTGTCCCTTTAACCTCCCTCAGGACGGGAATGAACGTCGAATCGGCACGCCAAGCACAGAGACCATAGGAAGGAGGAAGCCCTCCTCCTTTTTTTCTTCCCTTAAGCCTTACCTGAGCTCAGTCTGCCCGGGCTGATTACAGAGATGGTCGTTGGCTGCGAGTGGAGAGAGCATAGATCGTCACCACCATGCTCGGCTTCCTGCACCTGCTGCCTTTCAGCTGTTTCAACAGCTAAGTCCACGTCGGCTGAAAAACACCAGCTACTGGACCGAGGCACTCATCTGAGGGACCATGGAAGTCACCCCAGGAATTCTCAACTGGAGGGAGGGAACATTTGGTATCACCGCAGGAGAGTGGGGCAAATTAAAATGTCCTTCTTTCTTTCTCCTTCTAAAACTTGAAGCAATCCCCAGTAGGGAGATTCATGTCCACCATCTGCTGGAGACAGAGAATACTGGCAGGCTGATGTCACTGGAGTATATATATACTGTGATGTCAGCTTTACTGCATTTCCTTCTGCTGGCAGAGGTACATAACCCACTGATTCTGAATTCATCTGTCTGGACGCTAAGAAATTACTGAAATTTTAAACAATGAACCATTTAAACATTAAGGAGGTATTTTTCAAAGGAATAATGCATGTAAATGTAACATACTATCGTAGCAATTTTCAAAAGTAATTTACTCGAGTAAAGTACACTTACACGAGTAAATGCTTTTTAAAATCAGGCCCTAAAAGTGAAGGCAGCTTCATAAACTTTCTCTGCCCTGGACATGCCAATATGCCCACATGCTTCCAAAGTTGGTAAATAGCAGCCTCCCAAAGGAGCTGCAAAGCCAGGCTGGAGGAAGCACTGAAGTGAGCTGCAGTGGAACTCATTCCCTCCAGTTTCAGCAACTAACATTAAATGATTAAATGGACTAACCAGTAAGGCTTTATGTTCCAGTTAATCCATTTAACAATTTAATATTTTACATCCTTAGTCTGGTTAAAGATTAACCAAAATATACAAATGAACACAGCTTTAAAAAAAAAAAAAAATGCAGATGTTGCGTGCCATGAAAATAGCCCATAGTGATGACTGCAGGAAATTCCCTCCAGTATCTTGAAGGACATATGCTGAAGTAAAAGGGGTGCAGGGATTCATTATTCCCAATGTTGAACTACCTCCTTGATCCTAAGTAGTCTTGCAAAGACTGGGGGGAAGTTGAACAGTTGCCGTTGCACACTCATGCCTTTTCCTGTACACTTTTCAGACAGAACAAAAGTATCTGATCTCTATTGCTAACAAATACCTTTTATTCTTTTTTTTAAGCACACCAAAATTGCTCTGTTGAAATTTTGTTACAATAGATAATTACTCTGTGAAAACTTTGGCGGATCCATTTACTAAATATGTTTAAGTTGGCTCTTTCCCGTGTGTTCATTTTAAATCTTTCCATTTTATGAATGGTGTTTCACACTTTATGTATGGTTTACATTTCATAGTATACTGAAGTGAGGTACAGAGTAGCTGTGAAATATTGGAGCTCTATTTTGTTTGTTTAAGAATGTTTTCCCAATTTATGCCTGTATGTTCTGTTTTAAGACATTTGTTCTTGGCACATATCGCCAACATTGACTTACTCTGCAAGTCAGAAAAGCCTGAAGCAGCCAATCAGATTGGCTGAGTTGGACATTTCTGGATTATACAGTCCCCTCCCCCTGCTTTGTGTGAGCAACACTGACAGGGAATCAGGGTTTGATTAGGGGCCCTTGGTGAGCAAGGCTGTGTTTGTCAGGCCTCTTAGAATGGTGGAAAATCTACAAGCTGTAAATTATAATGAACATAGAGCTGGAAATAAGATCATTTCAATTTAATTCAGGACTTTAGGTGGAAGAACTAGAGCTCAACTACTGATTTCCCAGCTCATTTAACCTACCTTAATGGAAATGTCACATTTATTTATTATGGTTTCTTACTTGAAAAAAACACATTCAACTTGATAACATTAGGTGCTAAGTTGGTTTCACTAAGTCTGACTGACAAAAATGTTTTTATATGCAGAGATGATACTGCTCTAAGCAGTTCTTGAGAAAATACTTTTTTTTTTTTTTTTTAATTACTTTTCATTTTGTTTGCTTCCCGTTGACTTGTTTCATGGTTTACATTATTTCTCGGTGTCATGGAGGTATGAACCCCCTTTACATTTGTGTAGCTGTGGTGGCGTGACTCACCAGGCCAATTTGTCTGAGAGTAACCAGATTAGAAACATTGCCGGTGAGGGATTGTATTGTAATTCTTATTACCTGTATGAGGGGACAGTCTGCTGTCCTGGAAAGTGCTGGTGAGGCTTTGAATTTTTCTGATTAAGATGTTTGTTTGAAAGGGCTTACTGGGAGCCCTGTGGAATGAGCTCCAGGTAAGCATCTGGCAGATGCAAGATTACAAATTATTTCGAAAGCAGGTTAAGGCCCATCTGTTTAAGAAAGCTTTTAATTAATTTAATTTTAAATATGTTTTAGCTAATTTAATTTTGTTTTGTGTTGTTTGTTTATGATTATGTATGTTTTTATCAATATCTCACCCAGAACAGTTTTTTGGTAATTGAGCAGGATAGAATTTTTATAAATAAACCTCACAGTTCTTGGAACAAGTATATGCAAACATATCTAATGAATATTCATTGTGGACATTCTGAAAATAAGACCTGTTTGTGGCCCTCAGTAACAGAAGTTTAGAACTCCTATTTTAGTATATCCAATTGGATGAAAAGTCTATTCTGGCCCCATTTTTTTTAATGCTCAGTCAACTTTGAAATTCAGAGACTAACACGACTCACTGATCGATCCAGTAGAAATATCTGAGCCCAGTCTAAAACTGCTTGTTTTCCTGCATCTGTACTTTATTTTTGGCACCTCCTAGCCTGACTACATAAATTACTGAAATCATGGTGTCCAGAGGCTGTTCTATAGTGAGGGAAGGCGAGGCAATTGCCTCAAGTGGCAGATTTTTGGAGTGGCAAAAAGTGCCCCCAAAAATACTCCTCTGGCGGCCGCCTCACCTGACCATCAGATTTACCAATATCCCCTTCGGAGTAATCAAAACCTGCAGGCTGGAAAAAGAGCACTGCAGTGGCACATAAAGATGATGGGCCTGCGGAGTTCCTACCCCCCCCAGTGGACCAGAAGGGGACCCTCATGGCAGCGCAGGAAAATGACGCACCTAGTGAGGATAAAGAAGAGAAAAGACCCAGTGGCCAAAAACAAGAAGAGACCCTGCAAGCCACTGGCAGTGAAGAAGGGAAAAGGCCTGGCAGGCCGCTGGCAGAGCCCAACCTGCCGTGGTGAAGAATGAGAGGAGACCCATTGGGTCACCAGCAGTGATGAATGGGAGGATGTCCAGCGGCTGCCGGCAGCAGAAGAAAATGAGTTCGCTGGCTGCCTGCTGAGCTCATCGCATGTGAGTAAGGTAGAGACATATATTGTTTGTGTATGTGTGTGTGTATATATACATATACATGTGTATGAAAGTATGTGTGGGTGAGTGAGCCTGTGCGTGTGTGTGAAAGAGCATGTGTGAGAGCAGGTGTGAAAAAGCATTATGTGAGAGCATACATGACAGCATCTATGTGCATGAAAACATGAGTGTGTGTGTGTGTGAAAGCGCATGAGAGCACATAAGAGCATGTGTGTGTGAAAGCATCTATGTATGTGTGTTTCTGTGTGAGCACATACATATATGAGAGCATTTATGTATGTGCTCACAAAGTGTGAGTCCTTAAACTGTGGCAGGACTGGTGCTTCCCAGCTGGTTTGTCAACAGTGGGCAGACTTGCTCAGATGGGGACAAGGTTTAGGCTTCACCGGCACCAACTTCTTCCCCCGCAGTTCGAACCCTTGGATTCTGAGACTGGCAGAACTTAGGTGAGGGTCCTGAGGAGAGTGGTGAGGCAAAGTCTGAAACTAGGCTATGGTCAGGGCAGGGGGAAATCAGGCAACGTCAGTATCCAGGCAACGGTGAAATCCGAAATGCAGTAAGAGAGAAAGGAAAAACAAGGAAAGGAGGCAAGAGACCAGGCGAAGGGGAGGACTGGAGTAAGACAAGGCAGGGAGCAGGACAGGAACGGCAGGGCAAGGAGCAGGACGGCACAGCAGAAGGATCTATTGCTGAGGCACTGGCTGGTTGCAAAGGACTTCCATATATACTTGGTCAGCATGTGATTTCATCAACAGTGCCACAGGTCGTCCTGGCAGCCAGGGCTATAAGAATAGCTCAAGGGAAATACACAGCCTTGGATTCAGCAAGTACAGGACACTAAGCACTTGGAGGTAAAGAGCGTTACAGAATGTGTGTGTAAGAGAATATATGAGAACATGTATGTTTGTGTGTGTGTGTGCGAGAGAGAGAGAAAGCAGAGTTGCTTACCTGTAACAAGTGTTCTCCGAGGACAGCAGGATGTTAGTCCTCACACATGGGTGACATCATTGGATGAAGCCCGGCACAGAACTTTGATCTCAAAGAATCTATAACTTTAAAACATGCCCTACTGAGCAAGTGCAGCTGGTCATCACCCTGCCCCCTAGGCAGAGTCCCTCAGTCCATAATATAGCTAATACATAGAAAAACTGGCAGTACCTGTGATATATGATCATAGGGCCTGCTGTTGGAAAGGAGTCGGGCTGCTGAGTTTTGAAAAAGTTGGAGTGGGTGGATAGTAGATTGCGGAAGGCCAAGATATAACGAATTGCAATAATCTAGGCCAGAAAGAATTAAGAGACTGAAGTATTGTGTGAAAGTGGTTTGAGTCAAGTAGCAGTTTTATATGTTTAAGAAGGTGAAGTTTGTAGAAAGATGTTTGCAGTAATGCTTTAATATGTGCAGTTAGGCTCCGTGGAAATAAAGAGACTGAGGGACTCTGCTTAAGGGGCAGGATGATAACTACTATTTTTTTTTAATTGATATTTCGGAAATTTTTATAATTTTTTGTATGAGTATTTAGTTATTGACTGCTATTCTACTCAGCTTTTTTTTTTTTTTTTTTAAATACTTATTCATTTTATTAGTATGTTTTTATTATCATGAAGTTATATGTTTATTGTTTTAAAGAATGTTATTTCTATTTTTGCACTATATACAGTCTGGCTCTTTGTAGTTTCCAGTTCAGATTTTAATCTATATATTTCTATTTATACTTTATGGCCTCTTGTATGACCACGGTAAGGTATTCTTGTCGAGTGCAGGGATTCAACTTCTGAGGTTTACTCTCAGGGACCAGCTGATATTCTAAGACTGTTCTGAATTGTACTCAAAAAACATATACTTTAAAACATCCAACCGCAAGTGACGAGTAGTCCGGACGGCAAGTGTTTTTCACTGCCGTTGTCTGGCTTGCTGATGCGGTATCATTTAAAATCGATAAAATTTTTTGATTTAATTGTGGTCTGCACAGCATTAGAATTTATTCTACTTTGTCTTTTTTGATTTGGGGTTAAACCTATATAATACAGCTTTTACAAGATACTGAGAGAGACAGGCTGCAGTGCTTTCCCCTGTGTTGAAGGTCTGACTGTCTGTGTCTCCCAAGGATATGCAATAATAAATTTATCTTTGCTTTTACTAAATTCCTTGTGATATCCTTGTGTGTCCTGTAGCAGAGAAGCGCTGTTTACACAGTCATGTAATATATACATTTTTGGCGACCACGAAGCGACTTAGCAATAGCTGAGGCTATTGTTATTTTGGGTAGTGTTGCATTGAATTCTGGTGGACAGGGTCCAATTCCACACTAAGTTCTCGAACATTTAATTTGGTTTTAAGTTCGAAGGAAGAGTACCCAGACTTAAATGGTCTAGAGGAGCATTGCTGGAGCAGTAATACCCGGAGGACACTGAGCTCAGAGACGAGGCTTAAAGAGGTTTTCGCGCTGCCCTGGTCGTTTGGCGTATGATGGATCCATGTTTGTAAGTATGTAATTCAATCTTCAATAATCTGTGAGTATCGTTTTTATTATATATATATTTTCCATTGTTTGATTGTTTGTGTGCACATGTACAGTGTATAGAGATTGTGTGTTTAATTTCATATCAGATATTGTGTCTTAGGGCTTATGTTTCTGCCTTTGTTTTTCCCCTTCGATCCCTCTTGGCCGAGCTATAGCTCTTTGTGTTCTAATTGGTTCCCGAAGATGGACTGATGCTAATTAAATTCTTTTGAGTTTAACATCTTGGGATTCCATCTATTCTTCTCTATCCTGATAGCTCTTTTTAATATTTACCAGAAAAAAAAAGGGGGATAAGAATAAATTTTTGCAGTTTTGCACGTTACAGTTCGTGTTGATTAGAATCAGTGAGTGTATTCTGCTGTAGGGGTGCCATCTAGTGGACGATATGAAAACTCCTTTAGAGTTAGTTTTAGAGGCTAATCCACTTAATATTAAGGAAATTAAACAATATCATATCAAATGGTGTAAGAAGTCTAAAGCATATCCAGACTGTTTGGCCGAAAGACGGCTTGTTACAACCTTCTGTGTTGTTAAATTTCCTTAAATATATTAGAGATTCAAAGACAGGAAAATCTTTAGATAAGCATTTGCAAGTGTTTGATTTATGTTATAGGCAGAGAGATTCTGTCCGTCAGGATACTGAGTGGGATAAGAGGCCTCCAACATATGCACCTGAGAAAGTTTCTGTTAATTATTCCATGCTCCCTGCCTCTAGTTCTTCAGGCTTGTACCCAGCACTGCCAGATGTTTATGGCAGTCTAGGGCAATTTCCATTACATGCTATACCTGCTGAGTTAGGACCTGTAGATCCGAAAGATGTAGCTCCAGGTTATAAACCATTGCAGTTAGACCCTCTGCCAGTGCCTCCACTATCTGTTATTGATAATCTAGGAGAGGGTATTGTCTAGAACATCTCAGTCCACAGGTGCTCCTGCAGCTTTCTCTGCCAGCAGTGGTTTTCCCTGCTTCTGTGTCAGTGGCAGCACCTGTGGCACTGCAGCAAGCAGAAGGACTTGTTCCACCTAAGGTAGAATTACAGGAAGGATGGCAGGAGATGACTTGTATTTTGAAAGGGTTAATGCATCCGTCAAATTGTGTGCAATCAGGCCTGACTGTAGATGAGCTAAGAAAAAGGTTTGGAGAGGTACTTAAGCTTCCAATAGCTGAAAGCGTAAAGAAGGAAGGGGAAAGTGATAGCATAGAGGAGGAAGAGGACAAAAGCGTAAGGAAAAAGGAAAAGATAAAAGAGTAAGTTAGGAAAAGACTGTTGTAGAAAACAGCCACCCAGACAATGCAAAACTCAGGGATGTATTATTATACATGAAGGAATAGATGAAGAAAGAGCTTGTAGAGATAGAAACGGAGACCTGATTATGTTAGTTCAGAGTTTGCGTAAACAGACACCAAAAGAAATAGTGGCTGAGAGTGAAGATAGTCGTTATGTCGATCTATGGGTGGATAGGTTAGCCAAATGGACTGAGGGAATGAGAGGAGATATGTCCCCCCTACCCTTTATCTTCCAGAGATATGAATGTAGCCTGCCAGTGTATTAGAGGTCCTTATGGGGATCCTGATTGGGATGATCAATATATGAATGCTGGCTTAATGGTATGGGAAAAATATGAAAAACAAGCAGGGGCTGAAGCTACACAGTATCCCCTGTTGCTAGGGAGACCTAATGAGAGGGGTCAGGTTCTCCCTCGGTATACTCCATGGCAATTTACTGATCTGACTAATTTAATCCTGCAGTTGCCACCTTTAACGAAAGATGCAGGTGCATGGATTCAGGAGTTTGAAAAACTAACTAGTGGATTGACTTTAGCCATAGGAGATATTAAAGCATTATTAGCTAGACTGCCTGGAATTGATGTAGATGCATTGTTTAGACAGGCTAGAATGAGGGAAATTACATTATCTAATTCAGAATATGATGGTAATCCTTTTAATCACTTTCGCCATAATGTCTGGGAAGCTTTAAGGCAAAATTTCCCTACACAAAGAGATTTATCAACCCTTATGTCACGTGCATGGGATGTTACATCTGATATCAGGCTGCATGTGCAAGCAATGCAGGAGGAATGGTTTCGGCAGATGGAACAGCCATTTGATCAGCCTGGTATGTTACCACTGTTTTACCAAGCATTAAGGAAAACGTTACCAAAAGGGGTGCAGCAAAAGCTGGGTCAAGTTATGCGGTTAGAAAGTAAATTGTGGCCAGAAATGTTCCTTAATATATGCCATTATGGTGATTTGTATGTTAGGGAGAAAGGTAAAGGAGCTGATGATTTGACTAAAATCCAAACTAAATTATGCTCTATGCAGATCGAACAACTAAATAAACAAAAAGAGGGAGAGACAAATAAAGTGACTGGGACAGAAGGCGTTAAAGCATGTCCAGATAAGGAATTTGAGTCAGAAATACGACATGGACAGGATGGGTGTAATGCAGGTTACCCCCAGAATCAATTAATAGGTGCAGTAATTACACCTAGAGGAAATAATATCCGTGGTAGAGGGATGTTGCGAGGCAGGAGAGGGATAGGTGGACGAGGAATGTATGGGAGTCCGTCACAAGGAGCTGGGATTGGACCTGATAGAAGAGTAAGGATAGACTGCTGGTTCTGCGGCAAATTCGGGCATTTCGCGCATGAGTGGCGGGCGAATCCTGATAGAAACAGTACTGGTGGTAGAGGGAGACAAGGAGGATTTCCCCAATGGGATCCTGCAAATGAGATTCAAAGGTATAGAGCAGGAAATGGGTATAACCAATGACTTTTAGGAGTGGTGCAAATTAGGGCAGGAACAGCAGATCCCATGTTGACAATATATATTAACAAACAACCTTATACTTTTCTATTGGATTCAGGGGCGACCAAATCTGTGATCACCAGACTTCCTGAGGGAGTTGCATTGTCAGATGAAATTATTTGTACTATAGGATTTAATGGACAGAATAAGCTAGTACAGAGAACAGAAAAAACTAGTGTGCAGTTAGAAGGAAAAGAAGTGATGAGTCAGTTTTTGTATGCTCCAGATTGTCCAGTAAATTTGTTAGGAAGGGATTTGTTATAAGCCCTAGAAATAGAACTCTCATTTGCACCAAACTCCTCAGCACTACATTTAGCTAGACAGTTTGTCAATCTAACACACAGACAGGAACAATTCCCTAATGTGCCTCAGTCAGTGTGGGATACTGAGAAAGATCCATATGGTAACGTGCAGAGTATAGACTCTGTGGAAATCCAATTAAAAGCAGGTTATATGGGCCCTAAGCATAGTCAGTACCCTTTATCTAGAGAAGCACAAGAAGGAATTAAGCCAGAAATCGCATCTCTTCTTAAACATGGGATAATAGAGCCTAGTGGGTCGCCATTCAATACCCCTTTGTTCCCAGTTCTGAAACCTTCTGGGAAATGGAGATTAGTGCAAGACTTACGCGCACTTAACGAAATGGTAGTGGTAGAATATCCTAATGTTACAAATCCAGCTACTTTTTTACAAACTGAACCATTAGGAAAATGGTACACGGTTTTAGATTTGGCAAATGCATATTATTATGTGCCTCTTGCTTGGCAAAGTAGGGAGTTAACTGCTTTCCAATAAGATAAGCAGAGTTATCAGTGGGCTAGATTACCGCAAGGGTATGTAGAAAGTCCTTCTATTTTTTCTAAAATCTTGTCTAAAGGTCTTCAGGTAGTACGCATTCAACTTCCAGTGGGTGTGTCGCCGATCCAGTACGTGGATGACTTGTTAATTTCAGTCTCTACTCGTTCTGCATGCATGAAAGCAACTGAAATGCTTCTGCATACATTAGCACAGGCAGGATATAAAGTGAATTCTGACAAAGCACAAATCTGTCAGTTACAAGTTTCATTTCTAGGATTGTATCTAGGTATAGAGGGTAAGAGCATTGGTTGTGCACTGCATGAACAAGTGTCAGAATTGGCAATTCCTCAAACAGTGAAACAGTTAAGAGGTTTGTTAGGTCTGTTGAATTTCTGTAGATAGTGGATTCCAGCTTTTAGTACCCAAAGCAAGTCACTGAGATGACATCTTAAAGGCAGCCCAGCTAGTGATGATAAATTGAGTTTAACTGAACAAGATCTGGAAATATTGCAGGACTTAGTGCAGTATTAAATGCTCCTAGTGTGGCTCTTGTTGATTTAAATTGTGCAGTTGATTTGTGGGTGTATCATGGTTCTAAAGGGAGGACAGCAGCTGCGTCTCAGCATGATAACATAACTCCTATTGCTTATTTTTCTGGCACCTTCGGGGTGGTAGAACAAGGATTTTCTGACTGTGAGCTAGGTATTGTAGCTTGCGCTGATGCTATTTGTAAACTGCAGTCACATGTGCCAGGTATTCCAATTATATTACATCCTTCTCATGCAGTTAAAACACCTATGGGAGATACCCATATTTCTTTTACTACTTCCAGGCTTGGGAAATATTCAGCCATATTATTGACTTCTACAGTGTTACATAGGACTATTACAAATGCATCCAAATTTAATTTTCTCCAGGACCTTCTAGAGGGAGCGGTTGTGCTTCCACATACTTGTGGAATCACTGCACTGCCCTTACCTGATAAAGTTTTTTATCTAATGAACCCCTAGTTGAAGGAGATTTTTGGTTTACCGATGGGTCCTGTACAAAAACAAGCCCAGGGTTTGCTGCTATTCAATACAACTCAGATGATAAAGTTCTCAGATGTGAGCAGTTTTCCTTACCAATGGAATTGTCTGCACAAGGAGCAGAACTGTGTGCAGTTTCATGGGTATTGCTGCATTGTGCAGAAGTGCCTTTGACTATTTTTACAGATTCACATTATATATTTTCATCTATTAATGAGCATTTGAGAAAATGGAATAGGAGAGGATTTATTTCTGCTTCTGGAGAACCTCTTTCACATGTGCAGTTATGGGAATTAATTTTATCACGCCTACAGGAAAGAGGAGAGAAAGGATTATTAACAGCTATTTGTTGGGTGAAAGCCCACCATGCTGTTGATACGTGGATCTATAGAGGGAATGCATTGGCAGATTATGCAGCACAAGAGGTTGCTCAGACAACTTGTCAGCCAGTAGTAAAGGAATTAGTACAGACTAGAGCACAAAAGGAAACAGGATTACGAACAGTTCAGCAATTGCAGGAATCAGCAACAGCTGAAGAGAGAGTCAAGTGGAAAGCTGCAGGCTATACATTTACTAAAAATGTAGGCTGGGTGCATCCAGCAGGAACTTTGTGTTGTGCTTTGAATGTTTTAAATCTGATGTTACACGAAGCTCATTGGCCTCTACATAACAGTTCCAACACAATTTATATTAAATTTGTCTCAAAGTATATGGGCTCCAATTACAGAGCCTTTGTTCGCAATTTGTGACCAGATGTCCAATATGTGCTACTGCAAATCCCCGTAGAGGTGCAGTGACCCCTACTGGACATATTCCAAAACCACAGGGACCTTATTTAGAATGCACTGTGATTATACTGATATGATCCAATCCTGTTCTGGCTATCGCTATTTACTTATGTGTGTCTGTCCATACACTCAATGGCTGGAAGCCATACCCTGTAAAGCAGAAACAGGTACTTGTATGGCAAAAGCATTGCTGACCCACATTATACCCAGATTTGGGGTACCAGTGAAAATAGTGACAGATAATGGATCACATTTTAGAAATGAATTAATGCATGCATTAACATCAGATCTGAACATCATATGCCGTCATGTATCTGTATATAGACCTACGTCCAATGGTTTGGCAGAGAGAATGAACGGGATTCTTAAAACAAAATTAAGACAACTGATGTTGGCTTATGAGCAAACTTGGCTTACTGCCTTACCAGCTGCTCTGATGGCACTTAGAATGAGCCCAGTGAGATCTATAGGACTCACTCCTTTTGAGCTGTGTATGGGCAGAGCTATGAATTTACCTCAACAAGTTGAGTATCAGAAACATGCTAAGGTACCAGATTTCCTGTTTGTTTTTCTTAAAAATTTGCAGGTCGCAAGTCAACAAATACATGCTGCTAGAGCTAAGCAATCCAAAGTGCTAGAACCTTCAAGAGTGTATGCAGTAGGAGATCTAGTCTATCGTCGCAACTTTACCCACAGAACTTGGAAAGATCCGGTGTACACTGGACCATACAGAATAACAACGTTAACTCCTACAGCTGCTCATTTAGATGCTGATACTACCTTCACACATTTAGCTGACTTGAGGCCGTGTCCAAGCACAGATGCTACTTGCTGAGACTTTACTTTTTTGTATCTGCCTCTGCAGCCTCACGGGCTTGAACTGACTTTATTTTATTTTGTAGGATTCTTAGGAGTATCTAAGGACCTTTTTGTTCTTTAAAGGACTGATATTTGAACAACTGAAGTATCATTTAATAGATGTATGTTTTCTTTCTTTATTATATTTTAACTAGAAAAGTTACTGAGTTTGCTAATCATTTTTGTTTTCTTTATTGGTAATAGTTTTTAGAAATCATGTATCTATTTGTCTTTCTTTACTCTTCTTTCTTCCTTTCTCTTTTACTCTTCTTTCCCCTCACCTTTTGCTTAATTTCTCTTTACCCACACATACACCTTTTTCTACCAATATGTGGTATCAATTAATGTATAAACATTCTATTACATCGTACCCCAACACTCCTTGTATTGCTTGTTCCCAACATTTCCATACCACTCAAATGGCAGGTTTTGTTCTTACAATACCATTATCTCTTTCAAATGTTTCTTGCTATTATCATGCTCTTGCCTGTCCAATTGCTGGCACTCCAGCACAAGTCTCTTCTCTTATTTCTTCTTCTGCTGCTTGTTTTTATGGTAATCAGACCTTTGGACCTCCTTATTCTGTTCCCCCTGCTTCCAATTCTAATCAACATACTAAATTTGGTTTTTCCCCTTCTACTATACTTTCCTTGTGGAATGCATCTGTTCTTAATGAGACCTCCCCTCCTTGTCCTCAGCATTTACTCTGTCAGCTTAGTTATCTTACTTATTCGTGTAGAGAAAAAGAAAAATGGACTATTGTGGAGCTTCTGCAGCACCTACACTGTGTGTTTCTCCTATTCCTATACTGCCTTCACCGACCTGTACCTTTGCTCATTTTGGTTCTGTTGTCAATACCTGGCCACCTCCTTTTTCAGGCCCTTTGTTTCATATTGCGCTTACCCATTTCCCCTTTTGTTTTTCACAAAATGGTACTGGACCTTTCTTAGGTATTTCTTCTTGTGATACTATCATGCTATGTATCTAGAATTTGGTTCACAGCCTCTCATGGATATTTTCTGGCAATGTGCTATTTCTGTCTATCCATTTCTTCCACTCCAATGAGGTGGTACTTGTGCTATGGTGATTTTAGCTGCTCCTGTGTTTATTTCTCCCCTTTCTATATTTTCACCCTCTGTCTTTTCAAACCGTGTACGTCATTCTGCTTATCTTACTCCAACTGATGTACCTGATGAATTTAAACTGTTTAGCCGAACTGAACTATTTTTGCTTCTTGGTTGACACCTGGTGTTCAAGCTGCTGCAAATGCCAAATGGATTCAGATTATCCGTTATCAATTTATGCAGTTTGTTAATTTAACTACTGCTGGTCTCAATGCTATTAATGCTGAGCTTAGAGCAACCGCAATTACTGCTCAACAGAATCGTCTAGCCTTAGATTCTATTCTTGCTTCTAAGAGTGGAGTCTGTGTTATCATTGGCACTGCATGTTGTACCTATATTCCCACTGCAGCTTACGAACATAACATGTCATATAGAAACATAGAAACATAGAAATGACGGCAGAAGACCACCAAATGGCCCATCGAGTCTGCCCAGCAAGCTACGCACTTTATCCATTTTTTTTTTCCCTTTTTCTCTCTCCCACCTGTTACTATTGGCTTCCAGTACCCTCCAGCCCTAATTCCCCTCCACCCAATTCAGAGAGCAGCTTTGAATCTGCATCCAAGTGACATCCAGCTCAATTGGGGGTAGCAACCGCTGCAACAAGCAGGCCACCCCCTTGCCCCATACTCTTACCCACCCCCGTTTTTATTTTTTTGTTTTGTTTTTTTTTTTGGAAATAGCAGCCCTCCATCCTTCCGCTCCGTGAAGGTGGAACACCAACTACTGGCCACTGGCATCCCGCTCCATGAACGCCTCTGTGGCTACTGCCGCTCCGTGCAGTGTTTGAATGCCGCTGTGGCTACTGCCGCTCCGTGCAGTGTTTGAATGCCGCTGTGGCTACTGCCGCTCCATGCAGTGTTTGAATGTCTCCACTTTATTCACGCCCTCTAGACTTGATGGATTCACAGTGTTTATCCCATGCCCCTTTGAAGTCGTTCACAGTTTTAGACTTCACCACTTCCTCCGGAAGGGCATTCCAGGCATCCACCACCCTTTCCGTGAAGAAATACTTCCTGATATTGGTTCTTAGTCTTCCTCCCTGGAGCCTCAGCTCGTGACCTCTGGTTCTGCTGATTTTTTTCTGATGGAAAAGGTTTGTCGATGTCTTTGGATCATTAAAGTTTTTCAAGTATCTGAAAGTCTGAATCATATCACCCCTGCTCCTCCTTTTCTCCAGGGAGTACATATTTAGATTCTTCAATCTCTCCTCGTATGTCATCCTGTGAAGACCCTCCACCTTCCTGGTCGCCCTTCTCTGAACCGCTTCCATCTTGTCCTTGTCTCTTTGTAGATACGGTCTCCAGAACTGAACACAGTACTCCAGGTGTGGCCTCACCAAGGATCTGTACAGGGGGATAATCACTTCCCTTTTCTTACTCGATATTCCTCTCTCTATGCATCCCAGCATTCTTCTGGCTTTTGCTATCGCCTTGTCGCATTGTTTCGCAGACTTCATATCATTAGACACTATCACCCCAAGGTCCCTCTCCTGCTCCGTGCACATCAGCCTTTCTCCCCCCCCCCCCCATCGAATACAGTTCATTCGGATTTCCACTCCCCATATGCATGACTTTGCACTTCTTGGCATTGAATCTCAGCTGCCATATCTTCGACCACTCCTCCAGTTTCCTTAAATCCCGTCTCATTCTCTCCACTCCTTCCGGCGTGTCCACTCTGTTGCAGATCTTAGTGTCGTCCGCAAAAGGACAAACCTTACCTTCTATCCCATCTGCAATGTCGCTCACAAAGATATTGAACAGGACCGGTCCCAACACAGATCCTTGTGGTACACCACTTAAAACCTCTCTCTCTTCAGAGAAAGTTCCATGTTTTCCATCACCTTCGTAATCTATCTCATGTTATGTATGCACAATGTGGTATAAATTCTGCTACTGATTCATGGCTTGACTCTATATTTTCATGGCTTCCTTCAATTTCTTGGCTGCGTAAGTTACTATTTTCTGTATTTGCTATCTTCTTTATACTGATTTTTAGCTGCTGTTGTTTTCAATGTTCTTTTTCTCTTCTATCATATATTCATACTCCTTCTTCTCTGTTATACCTATCTACTTCTATCCCTGGTTCTCAGTATGAAACAGTTCTCCTTGCAGAGACTCACCCATTACAAACAGTGCAACAAGAATATGCATACTTTCTTCTTTAATGATTTTTTAGTTCTCGCCTATCTTTATGCTAGTTATACTAGTATGTGATTTAATATTATGTGATTTGTAGCATACAGACCTAAATCTTTCTCTTTAGATTATTAGTTTAAATATGGTATTTCTTCCTTATGCAATGTAATCTCTAGTTCAAGACTAAAGTTTTGATATTATTATCATACTTGCAGTTTAACTATAGAACTGGATGATTTCTATTGTAATTCAGTTTAAATGTTATTGTTTGATTAACTAGTGAATGCCTGTGCTTATATGAGTATCACTTACACTCATTAGGAATTTAGAGGGACACACACAACTGTGCTTTACACCTGATAAATACCAAGGTTAGTTGTTAGGACACACTTTTTAGGCCCCTTTGTTATGGCCCATCGTCGCGGACCTGTTGGTATGCCACTCTTGCCATTGAAGGTGGCACAAGAGGAAAATGATATATGGATAGCCTAATATGGAGCCTAAAGCTAAGACTATTGCTCACTCAGTTCCCAGAATCCTTCAGGATGTGGCCTGCTTGCAATGTTGGTCATAGAGAAAAACTTTTAACTGACCTCAGATTCAAGAATTTGGAAGATATCTGGGATATCTTTAGGCTCTGCAAAGCCTATACTTAAAGGTCATGAGGTTATCGATGGCAGATGGCTGAGGCTGCATTCTTGGCTTATCTGGCTCCAGGAGACTCCAACTGAAATCAGAGTTTCTCCATGCCCCCTGGAGATGAAGTGATTGATCTATTGACAGAACAAAGAAACTCAGAAGAAACAGGACACATCAAAAGCAAGGCTAGAACAAAAGGGACCTTAAGGTGGGTGGGGAGTTCTCAGGTTAAAGAAGTTTAATTTATTTCACTGTCATACTGCGTAAGTGATCCTCGTCACAGGCATTCTGTGTATGGTTTAAACCTATATAATACAGCTTTTACAAGATACTGAGAGAGACAGGCTGCAGTGCTTTCCCCTGTGTTGAAGGTCTGACCATCTGTGTCTCCCAAGGATATGCAATAATAAATTTATCTTTGCTTTTACTAAATTCCTTGTGATATCCTTGTGTGTCCTGTAGCAAAGAAGCGCCATTTACACAGTCAGGTAATATATACACCAGCTTCCTAGAAATACCACTGACACCTGCCACTCCTCTGGGAACTCTTCACCTCTGCTTTCCCCCTTCTGCAGCATTTGAAATCGCTGAAAGGGCCACACTAAAAAGACACCCCCCTGTAATAGAATTATTTTTTTGACTATTTTGGCTGAGGATGTATTTACAGGTTAGGCTGTATGGATTCAGAGTTGTTACCCAGAAACAAACTAGTTTGAAAGCCACAAGCCAATCTCGGAATGAACTTCTATTTACTGTTTACACTCTGAAATACTTACAAACAGGCAAGAATCTGTTTATAGTAGTTATGCCAGTAGTTCTATGGTGAGAAAGGAAGCAATTAACTTATACTAAAGTCTGAGAGTCTGAAGGACACACAGCTGTGCCTGAAACTGATAGAACTCGAGAGGGAGGGAACATCACTGCTTTTCCCAAGCATTTAGGGGCCGATGCTATAAAAAAGTCAGCGCCCGCTTTCTTAACGTGCGCATGGTGCCCACAAGGGGGGTGCCATGCTATAAGCAAATTAGGGGGTCGCACTGGCAAGAAGGCGCTAGGGTTGCTTGCACGCTCCTAGCGCCTCCTTGCTAACATGAACCCGTGGCAGCTGCCAGTTACGAAAACTGACGCCGGTAATACCTCTGTGGTCTGCAGAGGTTTTTTTTTTTTTAAACTTAAGTACAGAAAAGCAGTTTTTAACACCTGCATGTGATTAGCGCTATCGCATTCACTCTGTGTTGGACACGCATTAAATAGGCGCTAATCCCCCTATTGCTGAGCACACTGTATTGCATCGGCCCCTTAGGGGCGGATTTTAAGAGCCCTGCTCGCCGGTGAGCCTATTTTACATAGGCCTTCCGGTGCGCGCAGAGCCCCGGGACTCGCGTAAGTCCCGGGGTTTTCGGAGGGGGGCGTGTCGGGGGCATGTCGGGGGCGGGACCGAGCGCAGCTGCGTTTTCGGGGCATGTCCGGAGCGTTCTGGGGGCGGGCCCAGGGGCGTGGCTACGGCCCGGGGCGGCCCGGGGGTGTGGCCACGCCCTCCGGACCCGCCCCCAGGTCGCGTCCCGGCGCGCTAGCGGCCCGCTGGCGCGCGGGGATTTACTTCTCCCTCCGGGAGGCGTAAATCCCCCGACAAAGGTAAGTGAGGGGTTTAGACAGGGCCGGGCGGGTGGGTTAGGTAAGGGAAGGTGAGGGGAGGGCAAAGGAAAGTTCCCTTCGAGGCCGCTCCGATTTCGGAGCGGCCTCGGAGGGAACGGAGGTAGGCTGCGCGGCTTGGCGCGCGCCGGCTATACGGAATAGATAGCCTTGCGCGCGCGCCGATCCCGGATTTGCGCGGCTATGCGCGTATCTACTAAAATCCAGCGTACTTTTGTTTGCGCCTGGAGCGCCAACAAAAGTACGCCTATTCGCGGTATTTGAAAATCTACCCCTTAGTGTATAAGGAGTAATAACTAGAGAGAGAGGGAGTGTGCGCTTCTGGACATGATGGCACAGGCTGATCCTTTGGAAACATGTAAGCTTCATATATTTATAGCAATTGTTAATGTCTGTAGCCGATTCTTTTGTATGGTCTGATTCTGTTTGTTCTATCCTCTTATTGTTCAAATAAACTTACTTTCTTAAATACCTGGAACTGTGATGTAGTAAATAAAAAAAAACGTGTGTGTGTGTGTGTGGCTATCTGAGTGGGAAATAAGCTCCTGGATTCAAGCCCCAAGGAATAATCTCAATAATTGTGTGTGTTTACATTGATTAAACCCCAAGGCAGTCCTGTGTGCATTCAGGTGACAAGCCCCTTGGGTAACTCCTAGTATAGATCCCAGTAAGATTAGCCCCCAGGTCAGAATCCCTGGGAAGAATGCCAGTGTGCACTGTCTGAACCCAGAACCCCCCCCCCACCCGCCCGCCCCTCTTGAAAACTTAACCTGTGCTGTGCCTTGGGAGGGGGAGGACAGAAAGGGAGGAAGCACCATCTCATCCCTCGTCTCATGCAGCAGATAGCCTCGAGTTGCCCCTGATAGGGTCTATCCTGATTCTTGCAGGTTACAAAGTGTCAGAGCTACCAATCACACTAAGCTGCAGTCAAGTGCGTCTGACAGGCTGTCAGTAACAACTATAATTCCTCATGGAAACGCAAGTGCTCACATAACAAGGTCTGTCTGGCAGGTTATGAACCCATGGCGACAGGGTCGAAGAGGCAGGTTGGTAGTGGCACAGTATCATTTTAAAAAGCCACAGAGACATAAGAGGTCATATGTTTTAGCTCTAGTATCGGTAGCCATTTCGATTATTAGAAAATTTTATGGTTAGATATGGGAAAGGAGAAGTAGTGGGGATGAGCTAAAAAGGAATCTTACAAGCTCATCTACCCAAGAGGATAGCATATAAAGAAAGATGATAAAAACTATATTGGAAAAGGAGTTGTATTCTGCAGACAGTCATGCTCTGTGCTTAGCAGCTGAGATATATCATTGGCAGCATGGACAATTCTAATTGAGCAGACTGTATGGACCAGCTGGTCTTTTTTCTCTGCTGACATCTTGTTTTACTAGGCTGTAGAATAAACTTCTTGAAAGTAGTAAAGGGCTTTGTAAATAGCTCATTTCCAAATAATTTTTATTTTTCATTCTTTTATTAACTAAATATATTGAACTGATAGATTGAGGACAAGACCCATAATCCAAGAATTCCAATTTCTAAAGATCCCACAATTGTGGGATCTTTGTGCTACAGTATAGCTGACGCAAACTCTTAGGCGAAACTACAAGGCCTACGCTGGGAGCTAGCAAACGCACTCTGTAGTGGAACAGTCTGGAGCTTCACTTATACCAGCTGCTTCGCATACAGGTTGAGCTCTTGGGGTCCGGCAGGACTTAGACGAGTCCCTAGGGAGGTGAAAAGAGCAAGAGTCCAAAGGCATGCTGGGTTTGGGGCAGGCAGCAGACTGAGTTGGAGACAGGCCAATGTTGAGGCACGTGGCAGGCAAACGTGGTCCGGTCCAAGCAAGAGGTAAAAATCCGGAAGTCAGGCCAAGGGTGGACAAAAACACACAGAAGACACTGGATGAGAAAGGCAATACAAGGCAAGGATGGACAAGGAATCAGGAATGCAGGACATAGGAACCAGGAACTCAAATGCAACATGCACAGCTAAGGTAGGAGACCTGTTGCTGAAGCAAGGTAATGCTTTGAGGTCCATGCACATTTAAAACTAACTGGAGAGAGGTTTTTCACTCAATGCAAAATTAAGCTCTGGAATTTTTTCCAGAGATGTGGTTAGTACAGTTAGTTAGATGGGTTTACAAAAGGTTTGGATAAGTTCTTGGAGGAGAAGTCCATTAACTGCTATTAATCAAGTTGTCTTAGAGAACAGCCACTGCTATTACTAGCATCAATAGCATGGGATCTACTTAGTGTTTGGGTATTTGCCAGGTACTTGCAGTCTGGATTGGCCACTGTTGGAAACAGATGCTGGGTTTGATAGACCCTTGGTCTAACCCAGTATAGCAACTTATGTTCTTATGCTTAAATAGGCCCAATATCAGAGGGCGCTGCTCAGCATTTCCTGCTGTGGGGTGTATATAATGTGCACAAATGCTTACGCACCTAAGGGAAGGTGGCGGGAATGGTGGCTGGCAGTGTCTCAGGCCAAGCTAGATGGCATTTAGGATAGGAGGCTATATGCTGACCACGGATTGGATCCAGTTACATCAGGGGTGAGTGAGGTAGCTTGCAGAGCCCTCCAATGAGCTGCTGAATATAACAGTATCCCCTTCCAAAGCCCCCTTCCCCCAGTCTTCTGGGCTTGGGTTTCCTGGGGAATCTCCAGTGGAACTTGCATACTAGATGAGGTGCATGGAGGTTGCAGGCTGGCTCCTAGAAATTCTCCTCGGGTCCATAGTTTTGCCATGAGATTAAATACTGCAACTGGTTTTGGACCCTATGAGAATCAAATCTCTCCTGGACTTCAAATGGGATGACTGCTTCTGTACAGACATCAGTGACCTGGAGAGGCAGTCGACCTAACCAAGACAGAATTGCAGGCTCTACTAGAAATACATGGAAGACATCCAGGATGCGCAGAGATGGAGGTAATTTGAGTTTGTAGACTACTGGACAGAATTGTTGTTCAGTGAGGAATGGACCCACGAATCACAGAGAAAGTTTCAATGAAGGCATTTTCAACTTCAGGTTTTTAGAGCTGAGCTAAACTAGGCTTCTCAGGTGACGTTCAAGCCCTGGGCGGTGTTTCTTGTCTGCTTGTTTTTTTAAACTGCTCTGCCACTTCCTGTAGGAGGCGATGTGTCTTCTGCCAAATTTAGTGGAATTCATGCCCTATCAGCCACCACGCAAGTGACTGAAATTGGAACAGGTCTTGGCGTACGGGGATGATGCCTGAATACTATACAGAAGGGCGATGAGCTAGTGGAACTGTTTACATGGGTTTTATGGCAGAATTTGGCCAATGGGAGGAGGGTGATCCAGTTATCCTGCTGTTACTTCACGTAGGCTCATAGAAAGGCCTTGAGATTCCTATTTACTCACTCAGTTTATCCATTGCTTTGGGGGTGGCAAGATGAAGTGAAATCCGACATAATGCCAAACTTCTTGCATAAACCTTTCCAGAAGTGGGCTGTGAACTGTACTCCCCGGTCTGAGAAAATGTGAAGAGGGAGTAGGTGCAGATGGAAGATATGTTGGACAAAGAGTTTAGCCAGTACAGGTGCTGATGGGAGGCCTGGAAGGGGCATGAAATTCGCCATCTTAGAAAATCCATCCACTACCACCCATATGGTGGTGTTACCTCCAGAGAGGGGAAAGTCAGTGACAAAGTTGGTTGCCAAGTGGGTCCAGTGTTCCTTGGGGTCCGGCAGCGGCTATGACAACCCTCAAGTTCAAGCTCGCACACTTTTATTCATGGCACACGTGGGATAGGACTCTACGGAACACTTTACGTCGGTCTTCATCTGTGACCACCAGTAGTATTGGAAGATTAATTCCAAGGTTGGGGTGATACCTGGGTAATTTGCTAAGCAAGAGAGTCATGAGCCACTGAAGAACTTTTTGTCAGGAAGGACTGTGAATGTGGCAGCAGTTACAATCTTCACAGGGTTGATGATATGCAATAGAAACTCCAGAGAGCCTTCATATTCAAAGGAGCATGAGAGGGCATCAGCTTGTCTGTTTTTCCCAGTGGAACGGTATTGTGGTGGTTGACCCGGAAGCTCTCAGGTAATGGTTTGAACCAAGGGTATCACAGGTGAAACTTTGGTAAGGCATCACTCATGACAGCTAGAGTTCCATTTGGCAATCTGTAAAGTGGCCCACTCGATGTGGGGCTGATGTAGCATGAACCACGGTAGGCCCAAGATGACTGCATTGACTGCTTTGGGTAACACAATGATTGATTTGCTCACCATGCAGAATCCCTGTATGCATGGTGAGTGGTATGGTGACTCGTGTAACATGTCCAGGCAAAGGTTCTCCGTATACGAACGAGATTGAGAGCAGAGTATCTAAAGACACTGTCAGTATCTGGCAGAGATAGACCAAAGCCTCTTGGATAAAGCTGCCATCAGCGCCGGTATCCAAGAAGGCAAGAGCGTCCACAAGAACGACCTCAAGAGAAACATGCTGGTACTAGAAGTTGTGGAGAAATGCAGGGATGACCTAGGGTGGTCTCTCCCACCATGCCTAGGACCTTGAGTTTCCTAACCTATTCAGGCAGCGACTTGCGAAGTACCCAGATGCAGCACAATATAAGCACAAGTTGAGGTTGCGCCATCAGTTTAAAGCGGTCAATCTACATAACTTCTACTGATGCCAGCCCTGGCTCAGGAGGTGAGCAGGAAGTAATTGGATGCTGGAAATTCAAGGTGAGACAGAAGAGACGATGGGCCGAACACCTGGGCTTATTTTTGAAACCTTAGGTCCAGCCGAATAGCTCACTGATTAGATCCTCCAAAGTCTCTGGCAGATCCTTGGCAGCCAACTCATCCGTTATGCGCTTGAGTGCCCTTGCCTGAAGACTGCAGTCAGACTGTCACTGCCCCACTGAAGTTCAGAAGCCAGGATGTGGAAATCCACTGCATACTCCCCACAGACCAAGACCCTTGTCTGAATTGTAGTAGTTCGGATGCCTTGGAAGACATGCAACCAGGCTTGTCAAAGATCTGCTGGAATTCTTGCAAGAAGCAATTCAAGTCTCCCAAGGAGTGGGCAGAACCCCCTAGCAAGGACAGAATGTGTCATCTTGATTCGATCAGTGAGGAACTACCTTGTAGGTCGAACTGCATCAGACATTGATTTAGGAAGCCTTTACATTTCACTGGATCTCCATTGTACATTGGTGGTGGAGGCAAGTGAAGGGTGGTGGAGTGGAAACTGGAGCAGTCCGGACAGCCATACCTTGGAGGTACCCAGCCATGGTATTCAGCTGGTCCTGCTGCTGAAGTTGATGCACTAGTCCAGCAATAACAGAAGTCTGAGTCAAGTCTGCAAAGCTCATGACCTCAGCAACTACAATGGGTGGCATGGATGTAAGCCCTTTGTGCTGTGGCATAGTTGACGCAGCCTTGTAGGCAAACCTATGAGGCCTAATCTGGCAGCTGGTGAACATGCCCTGCAGTGGGACAGTCTGGGGCTTCACTTTAGCAGCCGCCTCACCTGCAGGTTGAGCTCTTGGGTTCTGGAGGCTGGCAGGTCCCTAGAGTGGTGAATAGACCAAGAATCCAAAGGAATGCTGGGTTGGGGCAGACAGCAGACTGAGTCAGAGACAGGCCAAGGTCAGGGCAGGTGGCAGACAACTGTGGTCAGGTCCAAGCAGCAAGCAATCATGGTCAGATCCAAGTAAAAGGTCAGAATCTGGAAGTCAGGCCAAGGGTGGATGAAGAAACACAGAAGACACTGGATGAGATGGGCAATACAAAGCAAGGCTGGATGAAGAATCAGGAATGCAGAACACAGAAACCAGGAACTTGAAAGCAACATGCACTGCTAAAGCAGGAGACCCATTGCTGGGGCGAGGTAATGCTGTGAGGCCCTTGCTTAAATAGGCCGTCAGCCTGATGTCATTGGAGGGCACCACTCAACTTTTTCAGCCTTGGGGCCTATATGCACCTAAGGGAACGTGGCGGGAGCAATGGCTGGCAGTGTCTCGGGCCACACTGAACAGCATCGGGGGCAGGAGGCTGTGTGCGGGTCTGGTCACATCAGGGGTGAGTGAGGCAGCTGGTAGTGCCCTCCCGTGAGCCACCAAATATAACAATACTTCTTGAACTAGAGTTTAATGGTTCCCAAGCCTGTCCTAATGGATCCACAGCAAGTTGGTTTTTCAGGATATCCACAATGAATATGCATGAGATAAATATGTTTGCACTGCCTCCATAGCACACCAAATTTCTCATATACATATTTACTGTGGATATCCAGAAAATCTGACTAGCTGAGGATTCCCCAGGACAAGTTTGGGAACCTCTGAAATAGATTACTTCTGCTCTGCCACCATTTGAGTGATTTTCTGGCTTGGGCAAAAAAAATTGCATAATCTTCTAATTCAGTGTGTGTGGGGGGGGGGGTGGGGGGGGGGGGGGGGGGGGGGGGAGTGTTTTTCCCTAGATGCCAGCAATGAATTTCAAAGCAATCTCAATCTGAAATTTGCCCATTTTAAAACATGCAGGCACTGACTGGTTAAAACAGTACCTTCAGATCCTCAACTTTTCTTACTGCAAATATATATATAGTCTTGCTTCCTACAAAGATAGTGAGTTTAATGAATCTTGCTCCTCAAAATATGATTTGTCAATGACAATTACTTTTTACTACATTCACTATGCAACAATGGTTCAACAATATGAATCAATTGTCTAAATGTGAAATGATGTGTATTTCTTCCTCTTTCAAAATAGCTGCTAACATCTCTACTATCTTTGTAAATGTCCTGGGTGCTGACAACAGATAAAATGGCTAAGCTATGTATTAATTAGTCTTGAATAGAGAATTTTATATATTTCTTAGCATGTAAATGTGCATCATTCAGAACCATTTTCACTTGTCTCTATCAATACTAGCATAGACTTCGAGATTTTTTTCTTGATGTGTGAAACAGAAGAAAGATGATTTTTAGTATATTTCAGGTCCATAACATCTCTGTATGTGCCTAATGATTTGGAGACAAGGAATACAATGGAAAACTTCTTGCCTTTGCTCATAGACTTGAACAGAAATAATAGCCACTAAGGGTAACTGGCCACAGATACATCTTTTCTTCATTATGGAAAACAAAATGGAAAATGTCTGTTTATTCTGGACACCTGAGTGAACTCTTATAGCACAACCAGAATTGATGACTTCTAAGACTAATTTGTCTAGTTTAGTTTAAACTAGGTGAGTGGGGTTGTGGATGAAAGTTGGTTAAATGGGGCTGTCACTCCTAACAAATGAGAAAAACAAAGGCATGAATCTTACAAAGCTACCTGTAAACCTGAAACAGAATAAGCAAGGTAGGTAGGTGGAACATACAACTAGAAGAAGAAATATCTGGATGGCTATGTGCACAAATATGCATATTCTAGGTAATAAAATCCTTCACTTGCATGCCCTAATGGCAGAGGCAGATTTAAATATTGTTGCCGTCACAGAGAAGTGATTGAATGAGTCCCGTAACTGGGATATAGCTATATTAAACTCTAGTCTGCTCAAGGAAGGTTAAGGCTGGCAGAAAAGAAGGGGTAGTACTTAATGTTAAAAGAAAAATATGAAAGCAATTGAAATGCAGAGAAGTATGATGAAAGAAAAAGGCATTGTGGGCTATCTTTTTAAAGGATAGATAGCACTTGCATTTGCACGGATATAAACGAAAGACCTCCAGAACAGGCAGAAGAGGAAAAGAGATTTAATCAAAGACTGCAGTGAAACACAGAAACAGATAAGGACCATAAGGCCCATCTAGTGTGCCTGATTTCCTTTCTGGTGCAATGTCACAGACCATAGTTGATCGCTGACTTTACCCTCACTTTCTCACACTTAAGATCCTCTGTTTTTATCCCATTCTTTCTTGAAGTCTGGGAGGCATTCCTCAATCATCTCCTTGGAGCTTATCATATAATTTCCTTTTCACTGAAAAAGGTTTGCTTCTTGTGCATTATACTTTTGAATGTGTCTATTATATCCCTTCATCTCTTGTTTCCTCTAGGGCAGTGTTCTCAACAGCTGTGTCGAGACACACTGGTGTGTCACGAGGTCCTGGGAAGTGTGTCACGGAGCCAGAAGAAGGCTGCTCTCTCATCAGCCTAGGTGGGAGTTGGTCAATTTCTCCATTACTGGGCATTACAGGAGGCTGATCTTGCTTTCTTCTCCTCTTCTAGGCCCAGTGGGAGGTTATTCCCTACTACTTCATCTAGAGCAGAGCAAGACATCAAACTCCTACTCTTTTGGGCTTGGCAGGACACCAACTTTATCTTTCCCTGCCAGGTCCAGCAATGATGCTGCTGCTCTCTGCACATTGCAAGACTTGGAAGAGTCAGACAGCAGGAACACGATGGAGAGAGGTGCATGCTCTACATGCATAGATCCACTGTCTACTTCTGCTGCTGCCTCTTCCTCTCCCCAATACTTCTTGCCCTTATCTGCTGCCAGAAAGGAGGGCGGGAGATTCTGGATGGGATGCTTTTCTGCTGGCTGGAAGCCAGTAGGAAGGGGAAATATGGGTGCTGTTAGGCAGGAAAGGATGGAGGAAAGAAGGGATGTGGGTGCTGCTAGGCAGGGAGAAAGGGGATCAGGAGTTTGCTAAGTGGGATGGGGGGAAAAAGGTGGTGTGGGTACTGTTAGGCAGAGGAAGGGTGGAAAGAGAGAAGGGTTGTGGGTGCTACTAGGCAACGAGATATGGGAAGATAGGGATTCAGGAGTGTGCAAGGTAGGAAGTGGTGTGGTAAAGAAGTTGGGGCTGTTCAACAAGGACAGGTGGAGGAGATGGTGTGTGGGGCCTGCTGGGCAAGAGGAGAGGGGAGGTTGGGAGATGCTAAGGAGTAAGGGGTGGGAAAGAGGTGGTCAGGGATCAGCTGGGCAGGGAGAGTTAAGCAGGGGAGAGAGAAAGCACAGGGAAGGTCAGGAATGCTGTGCAGAGATGAATGCGTGAGGGGATGAAATGAAAAAAAGTGGTTGGGAGACACGAGGATGATGGGGGCATGGAGGGGACATGAAGGGGGTAAAAGTCATATGATTTCAGTTTTGGAAATGTGCATTTCTTCTACCTTTGTACTTTATTTGGTATAAGAGGAAATATAGTAACATAGTAAATAACAGCAGAAAAAGATCCAAGTGGTCAATCCAGTCTGCCCAGCAAGTTTATTTAATTATTTATTTCTCCGCGCAGGCTACCCAAATGTCTTCTGTTCCGGGTAGTAACTGTGTTTCTGTTTCTAGTTCTACAGTTTTGCACTGTATGCAGAAGGACTTCTTGGTTTTTGTCTCCATATTTGTAATTTGTGGCCTATTTGGTGAAGGTCAATGTTTCTGTGATCTGTGTGTGTGACACAGAGGTGAGGTATTTTATTAGCATGTAGGGATTTATATCAGTCTTATTTGTTTTGTTTTCTCAATAGAATATACATTGGTGGTGTACAGTTCCCTTTTCGTTGGTAGGATTATTGCTCTGAGTCCTTGGAGTTAGTGGTGCTATTGTATAGCAAGTTTGCTACACATATGACAAATTTTTTTTTTTCTTTCAGTTTTTGTATTTTACAATGCAATGCGCCTGATAGCAGAGGGAGTCTGCACTGCTGTTACTGAGAGGTTACCAGCGTTATATCATCTTTTTGTGTGGTGATTTGTATGGGGAAATGTCCTAGTTCTGCTCTGCACCCATTGTTGAGGGAGAGATGATTTCTGTGAATGCAATCTTCTGTCAGGAGCATTCTGACAGAAGAAAGGTTAAGAACCACTGCTCTAGGGTATAGGTATCTAGATCCTTAAGTCTCATCTCAGAGCCCTTTTGTTACAGATTCTGCACTATTTCAGTAGTCATACTCTCAGCTGCCTCCACTGTGTTTATGAGTCAGATGAACTAAGCATTCTTCCTATAGATTCAAATTAGGAAAAACCCTTTAGAAGAAAGAGAAAAATTGTTTCTTATCTGCTACTGTTCTTTCCTTGAGTTGTCCCTGCCAGCAGAAGGAGACAGAGAAGAAAATCTCTACTATATTTTTGATACATAAGGCAGCTGCCACCTGCAGTTGCTCAGTATAACCAGTAACCAAGCTAAAAATAATTGCTCCCCTTTTATGTTCGAGCAGCGGAAAAGTAAAATTATCAGTAACTGCAATTCTGATTGAATGACCCTTCCAATAACAGGAATTTGAATGCCAACACAACACAATTATCTGACTTATATACACTCAGAGACAAGAAAGGTCTTCAGAGATTCAGGGCAGGATTCTGGACTGATCTGTGGGATTCAAAGAAAGAAAATTAGCAGGTAAGAACATTTTTCCCATCGATAAGTAGGCTGAATTAGCCATGCTGTTTGGGCGACGTCATCATGGCAGTGCCCCAGCAGATATCTACATCTCCAAGCTAAAGTTTTGATCTCACAAAGCGCGAACCCAGTCTCTTCAGTTAGTTTTTTGCCATGCTAAGGCACAGACGACTCTCAATCTCTCCTGGTCTCTTCACTATTTACTTTCTTTCTAATACCTCTTTAATCATATTTGTGATTCTCCAAACAGCACTTTTCAGTGCTATTATGTCCACCCCCCCAAAAAAAAACCAAAAACCAGGGTTTAAATACTGTCAGTGTGGACACAATGTCCATCACCTCTTCAATTTCCCCCTCTCCCTGCTCTCTCTGTGATTCCGCAGTCACCTCGTCAACTTCCCCCCAACCCCCTGCTCTCTCTCTATGCTTCTGCACAATGTCCACTGATAACTATAATTATTGTTACATTTGCCTAACTCCAGACCATGACCAGGCAAAATGTAAGTACTGCAGCCGCATGTCTCCTAGAGCAAGGAGACAAAGAGTGGGGAAAATCACTAGCCTCCGGGAGTGAGAGGGTATTTCCTCATCGGGAAGTTATGTGCTCTCTCCGAGGCACTCGGTACATTCTTCCTCGGGACCCAAATCAAAAGTTTATGAGGTGTCCAGAAGAGCTTCATCAGAAGAACTAAGGGGGTAAGAAATACCTGACTCCTCTAGGGGTAGAGGTTGCCTCAGCACCCAAAAAACCCAGACCCAAAAGAGCACCGTTGATTGTGTCATCGGAACATAGGAACCACTCTGTAGATCATAATGCACCACAATCACTGAGAGAAGCAGTGGGAAGGAAGCATGCCAATATGCACCACGCACCGATGCGGTCATCGGTGCACGACACATCGGCACGCCAGTTGGCGCATGACGCTGCAACACAATCATCAACACACTGTGTCCATTGACGCACGTCGCATCCACGCAGCCTTCAAAACAAGTTGGGCGAGGCTCCCATGCCAAAACCATTCAAGCTCGGTGCATCAATGCAGGCTAGTCATTTTAAATCCGCTATAGTCTTCACAAAACATCATACTTCTCAAAAAAAAGAAAATTCCTAAAGGAGAGTGCAGAATCACACAAATCTTCAATTGTCTCGTTTGATTCTTTCCAGGATATCCTCTCTCAGCCTCTCTGGGTATCACCTCCTCCTATACAGATTAGCTCTAGATCAGCGTTCATCAACGGATTCCTAATTTGTATATTCTGAAACGTCGTCCCGTTCACACCAACAACGCTCTATTGTTCAGGAGGATCTCTTATCAAAAACTATACCTCCTGACCAAGAACGGGGATATTGGAAACCACAACCATCTACCAATATGCTACCAGTGAAATCTGATCCTCAGGAAAAATGCTCCCATTCTTCTCAGAAAGAACTACACCATGGGAAATCTGATGCACAAGCCATTTGATCTTAGAAGGCCATAGACCAGATCTCCTCTCTTATTAAAAATCTATTCTCTGTGTCACATCCACAAGTTTCTCCCCCACACATTCCTGGACCAAATGGAGATGTAGATCCACCATCCAGTTTTTCTTCCCCTGAGGAGCAACCATCTCCAGCACAGGGGGGATCACTGTCGTACAGTCCCTCACTTTCCACAAGTCAGTGACCAGGGTTCTCGACAGAAATACTCCCAAGAGACCACTCCCCGGACAGCTCAACGGGAATTCCTTCTGATCCCCCCAGGGCAGCCTCCGGACCATTCATCTCCTCCAGAAGATCTCACCTACTCAAATTTGTGGAAAAATGGACAATCTTCTGGGAATAGAGATCCATAAAATCCCTGACCCGCGACAGGAGGTGTTCAATTTACTAACAAAACACTAGATGTACCTGCCGAACCATCAGCTCTTCCATTGCATAAACTGCTGGACTCAGTCCTATCCAAAATGTGGGAAATCCCTCAGTCAATTCTTCCAGTATCCAGGAAGTTAGATTTAAAATTCAGATTTCAAAAGTTGGCCACATACGGTGTGGTCCAGCTTCCTCAATCAGCTGTAGTGAAATCCGCCATGAAACGGGCAAAAATGTCTGGACTACATGCTTCAAGTCCTCCAATGAAAGAACATAAATTCTTGGCATAGTCATCTAGGATAAGTTTTCAAAGTGCTATGTTAACTTCAAAAATTTAACAGCACCAATTTTGTATGAAGCAGTATCTCTACGAGATCCTACAAATACTAAAACTATTTTTATGTTCTGAATCAGGCCAACCAGCCATTCTACGACCTGCAGGAAGGCCTACGGCACTTCCTCAGAGCAATATACAAATCTTCTGAAGTGTCCTCTTGCACATCAGCTACTGCTATAGAGGCTCTGCTCTAGTTCGATCAGAGAAAATGTGCACGAAAAACTGGCCAATCTTCCATGCTTTCCAGACAACTTGTTTGGTGAAAACCTTAAAGATACTGTGGCCCAATTAAAAGAACAGAATGTACCTGTTCAGACACTCACTCTTCTAGACATTACTACCAGCAGTAGAGAAAATCATACTATAACCAATGGAAACCGTACAAATATTTTCCAACTTACAGACCACAACAATACCAATCTTTCCAGCAGTCTCGCACCCAGACTCAACCAGCTCCATCTAGAAACTGTACAAGGGATAGGAAACAACAAATGCCATCACAGCCCTCAGTTCAGAAAACTCCATTGTCTTTTTAAGAAACACCGAGCCACTTCCTCTTCTTCCAGTGGAGGGGCAGAATAACATCCTTTGCCATGTAATGGAATCACATCACCACAGACCAATGGGTCCTTCACATTGTTCGCGAGGGTTATCAACCGAATTTCCTATCCTATCCTCCTCTTCCATGACTTATAACCCGTTTCAAGGAGTCTTCTCAGTCATCTCTTCTGGAGCAGGAGATACAATCTCTTCTTCGTCAGAAGGCCATTCAAGTGGTGCCCAAGCACCCGATAGATATGGGTTACTACTCCCAATTCTTCCTCATTCCCAAACTCTTAAGGGGGTCTCCGTCCAATCTTGGATCTATGCTCCCTAAACAAATATCTTTGGAAAGAGAAATTCAAGATGAATTCCCTCAAGCTAGGACTCCCTTTTCATTCAGGACAACGATTGAATGTGCTCTTTAGACCTCAAAGATGCTTACACACACATTCCAATGCACCCCTCCTGTTGGCGATTCCTGTACTTCCAGGTCAACTCCACACACTACCAATACAAAGTTCTACCCTTTGGTCTATCCTCGGCTCCCAGAGTCTTCACCAAGTGTCTAGCAGTCGCTGTAGCTCACTTAAGGCATCAAGGGATCCACCTTTTTCCCCCCTATCTTGACGATTGGTTGATAGTATCCCCCGACCACATGTCTCTGTGTCAGCATCCAGAATCTATAATCTCCTGCCTGGAATCTCTGGGATTTTTCATCAAATACAAGAAATTGGTACTCAAACAGACAAGTCTTGCAATTCATGGAAGCCAGAATAGACTCTATCCAATCTCGAGCCTTCCTTCCCCAAGAAAGGATCGATCATCTTCATCACTTTTGCAAGGACTTGCTCCTCAATTCAAGAATCACGGCTCGTCAAGTGTTAGTATTGCTGGGTCACATGGCAGCAGCTATCCATGTAGTACCTCACATGCATCATCTTCAATGGGATCTAAAAGCACAATGGATGCAATATCTTCAACCAATGTCCTCTCAATTAACCATATCAAACTCCACGAAGAAAGACATTCACTGGAGGCTAATTCTAGAAGTCTTAACCATCGGATCACCTCTTCGAGTTCCAACCCACAATATCTTATTAAACACAGATGCTTTCACACAATATTGGGGAGCGCACTTACTCCATTACAAGATTCAGGGTCAATGGTTGGAAGACAAACTTGTTTACCAAATAAATCTTTTGGAACTCAGTCATGAGATATGCTATACACATCTCCTATGAGGACATACTGTCATGATTCACACGGACAATCAAGAGGCCATGTTTTATGTAAACAAGCAAGGAAGGTCAGGTTCTGGGATGCTATGCAGGGAAGCAGTATGGATCTGGGAATGGGCCCTCAACAACTCGATAACCGTGACAGTCACATGCATAGCGAGCACCTTAGCCGACCGGCTCAGCAGACTGTTTCACCCCCATGAATGGTCTCTCAACCAATCAATAACAAACAAAATCTTTCTAACTCTGGGTCAACCTTGGATAGATCTTTTTGCCACAGAACAAAACCGGAAGGTTCATCAATTTTGTTCTGTACACCTAAGCCGTCTCAGGAGAACACAGGATGTCGCCCTAATGTCACGGTCGAAAGGTCTCCTTTATGCATTCCCTCCGATTCCTCTCATCTCAAGAACAGTTCAGAAAATGATAAGAGACATGGCCTGTGTGATACTTATAGCACCCGCATGGCCGAGACAACCCTGGTTTGCTTATCTGGTATAGTACTCAGAGACCAAAGCATTAGATCACAGTCAAAATCCAGAGCTCCTGACTCAGGAGGAAGGATCTCTTCTACACCCTCTTCACTCTTCCCTCCATCTGACGGCTTGGATGTTGAGCACAAAGCTTTACAATCATCAGCACTTTCAGCAGATATCAAGGAAATTATAATAGCAGCAAGAAAACCATCAGCCAGATGTAATTATTCCTTTAAATAGAAAAGATATGCCGACTGGTGCCAAACTCAAAACATGAGTCCTTTCTCCTCTGCATCCTTAGAAATCCTTTTCTACTTACTACATCTGTCTAATACAGGATTAGCAACATCATCAATTAGAGTTCACCTAAGTGCTATTTCTGCTTATCATGAAAGGATCAAAGACTGACAGCTTCGCACCCTTTAGTTTCACGTTTTATGAAAAGACTTCTAAATCTTCATCCTCCAATCTGCAAATCTCCAGTGCCCTGGGATTTGAATAAAGTCTTATCAGCACTAATGAAGGCCCCTTTCGAACTACTTAACTCTATCTATTTGAAATATCTCACTTGGAAAGTGTTTTTTCTCATAGCAATCACCTCGGCCAGAAGAGTCAGTGAGCTGCATGCATTAGTTCACTTTCTCCCTACATACAGTTTTAGCACGATAAAATAATTCTCAGAACTCATCCCAAGTTTCTACCTAAAGTAGTTTCAACTTTTCACATTAATCAAGACATTTCATTATCCATCTTCTTCCCTAGACCTCACAGGAACAAAAGGAAATCTATGCTCCATAATGTGGAATGTAAAAGAGCTTTAGCATATTATAAACAAAGAACTCAACCTCACCGCCATGCTTCACAACTGTTCTTCTTGTTCAAACTTAACTCCTTAGGAGTAGCAGTTTAATAAAGAACAATATCCAACTGGATCAAGAATTGTATTCATATCTGTCACTCCTCAGCATAGCAACCCTTATCCACTCCAGTTACTGCTTATCAGGTGCGAGCCACAGCATCCTCTGTGGTGCATCTCTATAATGTCTCCATAGAAGACATTTGAAAATCTGAGACCACGTTTGGTAAATAGGCTGGAATAGTATGCAACTGTATCGCCCCCAGAATCACTCGCAGGAACGGTTCCCTGCAATTCAGAGACTCTAAACGCAGAACAAATTGCCACAAGAAATACCATTTTCAAGGAAAGCAACCTCAAGGAAAGGCTCCGCAGCAGTCAAAAAGTGGAACCCGCCAGAAAATACAAAACCAGATTAAGACTCCACAAGGGCACCAGCAATCGTAGGGGAGGATGAAGATTATTCACCCTTTTAAGAAATGAGCCACATCTGAATGAGCAGACAAGGGTCCACCATCCACTTGACCATGGAAACAGGCAAGAGCCGCCATCTGTACCTTCAAGGAATTAAGGGCAACCCTTTTCTCCATCCATCCTGCAAAAATTCCAAAATGAATGGGATCTTAACCGAATGAGGATGAGCCCCTCCATCCTCACACCAATTCTCAAACACTCGACAAACCCGCACATAGGCTAAGGAAGTGGAGAATTTTCTCGCTCATAGCAAGGTGACAATCACGGCAGTGGAATATCCATGCTTCAGAAACTGAGCCCTCTCAAGGGCCATACCGTAAGACAAAATCGAGTCGGATATTTGTGAAGAGCAGGGCCCTGCCATAGCAGATCCCTGTGAACCGGTAATCAGATAGGAAAGTCCACCAGGAGCCTTCGCAAATCTGCATACCTCCTAGGCCAATCTGGTGCCACTAGAAGCACCATCCTCGAGTGACTTTCAATCCTCCGAATCATTCTACCTAACATGGGACATGGGGAAAAGGCATATAGGAGCTTGCCCTCCGGCCACTCCTGCATGAGGGCATCAATGTCCAAGGACATTTGATCTCTCCTGCAACTGAAGAAGAGAGGAACCTTTGCATTGTTAGATGTCACCAACAGGTCTAGAAACAGGAGGCCACAGCAGTCCAGTTTTCCCATTCTCCTGGGTCCAGACTCTGTCTGCTGAGAAAGTCGGCTCTTACGTTGTCTTTTCCTGCAATGTGGGAGGCTAAGATCTCCTGAAGATGTACTTCCACCCATTTCATGAGTTGGGCTATTTCCTACGACACTTGATAGTTCTTGGTTCCTCCCTGGCGATTGATGTAAGCCACTGTCATTGGATTGTCTGACATTATCTGGACCAATTGACCCTGCAATTGGTCAACGGATCGTAAGCATGCCAACCAGATGGCCTGGGCTTCCAGCCGATTGATGCTCCAGAGAGATGTCAGTACTCCAGTGCCCTTGCACTGTCAAACCCTGACAGTGAGCCCCCCTAAACCTGGAGGCTTGCATCCGTCGTGAGTACTAGCCAGTTCAGTGACCATAGGGAAATCTCTTTTCTTATATGTTCCACTTGCAACTACCACTGCAGTTATATGCTGATCTCCACAGCAGGTGGAGCCATACTGAATAGCCTTCAGACTGTGGTCTCCAACGAGTCAGCAGAGTGCACTGAATAGAGCACATATGCGCCCTTATCCACAGAACCAACTCTAGGGTAGCTGCCATCAACCTGAGCACCTTAGATATGACCACACTGTTGGGCGTATTGTTTCTGTCAATAGTCACACCTGTGCCATCAGCTTCTGAATACAGCCCTCTGGCAAGAACACCCTGCCTTGCTTTCTGTCAAACTGAACACAGAGATACTCCAGTATCTGGGATGGCTGTAAATTGCTCTTGGCCAAGTTCATCACCCAACCTAGTTCCTGTAGCAAGGAGATTACCTTACACAAGTCTCAAAGGCTCTCTTCCAGACTCTTGGCCCGAATCAGCCAATCATCAAAGTACAGGTAAACCAGAATGCCATTCTCTCTCAACACTGCTGCAACCATCACCATAACCTTAGAAATGGTTCTGGGCGAGATGGCCAACCCAAAAGACAGCACCCGAAACTGTCACCCCAAAACAGCGAAACGCAGAAACTGTTTATGCTCCAGACAGATGGGAATGTGAAGGTACACCTCAGACAAATCCAGAGATGTCAGAAACTTCCCCGACTCTACTGCCATTATCTCTGAGCGTAAGGTTTCTATGAGAAAGTGAGTCACTCACAAATGATGGTTGACTCCCTTGAGATCTAGGACTGAGCGAAAGCAGTCCACCTCGTTGGGCACAATGAAATAAATGGAATATCAGCCCATATTTTCTTGGGACATGGACACTGGAACTACAGCCTGCATGCTGAGGAGCCTTGACAACATACATGCCACTGCTTGTCTCTGCTGCAGAAAGTTGCAGGGAGAAGCCATGAAAGCGTCCTGAAGGCCATTGAGAAACTCCAAAGAGTGGCCATCTCTTATCACCTCCACAATCCACTGGTCTAACATGATCTTGACCCACCTCGGATAAAAAAAAAAAAAAAAAAGAAGAGTGAGAAACCCCTCATCTCCTGTTCCCGGAGATGGGTCGGCATACCTTCAATAAGAGGCTTGGGGGGCACCACTACCCAAGCCTGTGCCCCCATCTGGGCTGCCTGGACCAAAAGGATTGAGGCCTACTCAAAGGTCAAGTCCTCTGAGAAGCTGCTCCTTTGTAAGGTCGAAAGTGTCTGAAATCCCTAGCACGACTGCTTGTATCAAAGGAGTGCAGATTCTGCTTCTTATCCTCTGGTAACCGAGGAACCTGGGCCTCACCCCACATATTGGCCAATTTTTCCAACTCACTCCCAAACAAGAGTGATCCTTTAAAAGATAATTTCATAAGATAAGGCTTTGCAATTGATTCGGCCAACCAATTCCTGAGCCAAAGGCGACACCTGGCCACTATTACCGAAGCCACTCCTTTGGCCAAAGTGTGGACCAAATCACAGCCCGCGGCTGCCGGTTCCATCACTGCCCTGGAATTCACAGCAGACTCATCGACTTCCAAAGAGAGACGTAAACAAGAGCGAACCACCAGGGGACAACAAGAAGCTATCTGCAAATTAATTTCCATTGCTTCAAAGGCCTGCTTAAGGATGGCCTCAATTTTTCTATCTTGTACATCCTTCAATGTTGGTCCCCCTTCTACAGGGACAGTCATCCACTTGGTGACGGCACATACAAGCGTATCCACTTTCAGAAAGCGCAATTGCTCTCTCGCAGCCATAATTCAGGGGGGTACAGCCCTTCCAAGGCTCGTTCCCCTTTAAAACTAGTTTCCAGAGTGTCCCACTCAAGATCAATCAATTCTTGAATAGCCTCCATAATAGGGAGGAAACATGAATCTTTACACAAAGAAATGAAAAAGGGATCTTTCTTTGGCTCAGACATGGAATCAGCCCTTGGAAACCCCAGCATCTTCAATATCTGGCAAATCAGAACCGGTAACTCATCGCTTTGAAAGAAATGCAACAGTTCTATACTGCCCCAGCCCCGGAGGAATTTCCCCATCCTCAAGGGCAGTGGTTCTCAACCAGTGTGTCCTCAAGCACTGGCAGGTGTGTTGCGCACTTCCTGGTCTCCCGCTCTTCCCTCCTCACCCCAGCGAGACGCACGCAGTTCTTCAACGAACACTGCTGTTGTTCCTGCCCATGCTATCAACACTTTCAAGCCCAGAGTGGAACGGCAGCAGTGCTTGTGGAAGCCAGAAACAGCAACATGACCTTTTCTTCTTCCCACCCCTGAGGCCCGGAAGAAGAAGTGATGTTTACGAGACACACGGGAAGAAGAAAGGACTATGCTGCTGCAGAAATCATGTCTCAAGGCTCCCAAGATTCCCCTCCCCCTCGCCCCGCAGTGGTAATAAGGCAGCACTCAGCTGCTTGCCTGTGCTGCGATTATCACGGCGCACAGCTGTCAGCTGAGAATGTGGCCGTGGCGATTTCCTGCCGCGCAGCTGTTTGGGAAATCTGTCGATTAGCTACCTCAGGTCTGCGGCATTTAACTTCTTTTTTATATGGCCCCTGCTCCAGACCTATGGGTCCCGCTGATATCATCAATGATGTCAGCAGGATTATGGCCTAAATTGTAAGGCCCCCAATGCCTTCTACAGCTCCCCTCTCTCCTCGTGGTGGCACTAAGCTCAAAGACTCACGACTGCGGTCAAGTTCATTGTGGGAAGGCTGGCAGCTACAGTGGCTCAACATGCAGCTATCAGTTCCAGGCGTTCCCCTTGGGAATACTTCCTGCCTCTCCTCAGGCTGCGAGCAACTGGCTCCTGCAGGTCAAAATGCAGCTTCTTCATACCATGGGGAGCCTGTCATTGGCTTTCCGAGGCTCTGTACATCCACGGCCTACAGCTGCTATTCTCAGCCCCTCCCTCCCTGCACCCTCTGTACCATGGGAACCTCCCCTGGCTCCTGCAGCTAGAATCACGGCCTTTGTGCTCTTGGCCACTCACCCGTACAACCAACAATGGCCCACAGAGAGAGAGAGAGAGAGAGAGAGAGAGAGAGAGAGGGTCACTGACTCCCGCAGCCCTTGCACATCATGGCTATGCGACGGATTTCCCAAACAGCCACACGGCAGGAAATCTCAACGGCCACATTCTCAGCTGAGTGCTCTGTGCTATGATGTTCACAGCATAAGCAAACAGCTGAGTGCTACCTTCTTACTGCTGTGGGGCCAGGGGAGTCCCTCCTGCTGCAGTTCCCAGCCTGTCATTACTGCTTTAATAGCCCACCCCACATGCTTAGCTGCCATGTGGGGTGGGCGTGCGTGTGAGAGAGAAAGATTGGTCGGGAAGGTGACTGGTGTGTGTGTGTGTGTGTGTGTGTGTGTGTGTGTGTGTGTGTGTGTGCGTGAGTGCGAGAGAAAGATTGGTCGGGGAGGTGACTGGTGTGTGTGTGTGCGTGAGTGCGAGAGAAAGATTGGTCGGGGAGGTGACTGGTGTGTGTGTGTGCGTGAGTGCGAGAGAAAGATTGGTCGGGGAGGTGACTGGTATGTGTGTGTGCGTGAGTGCGAGAGAAAGATTGGTCGGGGAGGTGACTGGTGTGTGTGTGTGCGTGAGTGCGAGAGAAAGATTGGTCGGGGAGGTGACTGGTGTGTGTGTGTGCGTGTGAGAGAGAAAGATTGGTCGGGGAGGTGACTGGTGTGAGTGTGTGAGAGAGAGAAAGACTGGTCGGGGAGGTGACTGGTGTGTGTGTGTGTGTGAGAGAGAAAGACTGGTCGGGGAGGTGACTGGTGTGTGTGTGTGTGTGAGAGAGAAAGATTGGTCGGGGAGGTGACTGGTGTGTGTGTGCGTGTGTGAGAGAAAGACTGGTCGGGGAGGTGACTGGTGTGTGTGTGAGAGAGAAAGATTGGTCGGGGAGGTGACTGGTGTGTGTGTGTCTGAGAGAGAAAGATTGGTCAGGGAGGTGACTGGTGGTGTGTGACACAGAAAGATGGTTGGTGTGTGAGTAACAGAAAGTGTGTGCGTGTGTGTGAGACAGACTAGTCATGGATCCTAAGGAAGAGGAGTGTCAGAACAGAGCTTCAGCAGCCATTGCTGCTTCTGGTGTGTGCTAAGACCTACAAGGGAAAGGAGTAGGAGAGTTGCTGGAGAGGTTAAGTAAAGGTGGCTTTTTAAGTGTATCTTTCTTAATTGACTGCCATTTTAATTATTGGGTATTATGTAATATATCTGCTGTTTGAAATATTTTATTGGTGTTTAAAAACTTACAAAATTATTAAAAATTCCCTATTGATTGGATATTATTCTATTTATCAGCTGTTTTGAAACATTATATTTATTATTCTAGTTTTAGAATTATTATTTTAAATTACTTGAGAAATGTATAAACAGAAATGTGGAAACAAAAACTGAACTGGAAACAGCAAGAAGCCAGACAGTGTATGCAGTGCAACAATGGAAAAACTAAATCATTAACTTGATGGTCACTTTATTCTGTATTTGGTGAGGGTCTATCTATGTTCTGTGTGTGTCACCCATGTAAAGGTACTCTGCAAGCTTGTAGTTTCTGAGTAGGGATCCATAGCAGCTTGGCTTACTCTGTTTTTCCTCATAGGAGGTGTATTGGCGTTTAGGGCCTGGTTAAATTTTTGTAGTGTTGCCTTTTCATAGGTAGGGTTGTTACTGTTTGAATGAGTTCCATAATGCAGGTGTAATGTTTTGCGCATTAGTTTGTGCACATTATTGCAGATCCTGGGAGTCTATTAGGTGCTATGTTTCTGTTTCCATCTCTTCAGTTTTGCACTGCAGGCAGAGTGGCTTTGTTGGATCTCCATATTTGTAATTTGCGGTCTTTCTGTATGTACTTGTGAAGGTTGATTCTATGTGTGTGACCGAGGTGAAGTATTTTACTAGCATGTAGGCATTTGAATCAATATTATTTGTTGTGTTTTCTCAATAGGACATATATTGGTGGTAAATTACTGTTTTTTCCATAAGGAGGGCTATTGTGCATAAAAACTGTTTATGTTGCTGGTACTGAGATGACACCAGAAATATAATGCATGGTAAATTAAGAGAGGAATGTCCTAGTTCTGTTCTGCACCCATTGTTGGGGGGGGTCAGGTAAGTTCCTGTATATACAGAGTATATGTTTACATTTATCCCCGTGACAATCATGTGTTCAGGTTTTCACGCATGTGAGAACCATCTCTCAGGTGTGTCCTGACAGAAAAAAAGGTTGAGAACCACTGCTTTAGGGAGTAATAATTGGCCTCATCATCCGTGCCATCCGGATCCCTATCAGCGTGACCCGCAGCAGATCTAGACATACTCCGACACTTACCTGCAGCACCAGGCACATGGGAATCAGCGGCCTTCGACTGTGTGTGAGAGATTGGACAGAACCATTGCTTGCACCTGAAGAAAGGACTGCATTCCTTGAAAAACTTCCACCCAGAAGGGGTCCATGGCAAAACCAGGGGGCGACTGTCCTGTGCCCACTGAACTACCTTCCCCCACTGACAAACCAGTTAGATAAGCCCCAAATTCAGGCAAAAACTCTGGCAGCTCTTTTTCCATTCTCATATAATGCTGGGAAGGACTGGGCTTAGTAAAATTAGATGGAGACAATTCTCCTTGAGCCTCCAAATATTGTTGACCCAAGTTAGAGGGGACACCAGGCTGAGATACCCGAATATGGCAGGCAGCACAGAGTAAGGTGCTTAGGCTTCTTTGCTATCGGTGCAATAGAATTGTCAGTACACTCCAACAGGCATCTGAGAACTATGCGCCCAGTTGTGCTCACAATAGGCGCTTGAAAAAATAGTCATTCAAAAACTAGGCACCAAACACACAATTCAGGTAGATGCTCAACTGAGCACCTACCTGAGCACTCACTTTGTATGCACTTGAGCACCCGCCTAGGAGTCCTTAAGCATACCACGGTGTGTCCACCTGGCACCCTATGCGCCCAACTGAGCACCCAGGTAGGCATCCCTATGTGCCCAACCAAGCTCCCAGCTAGATGCACAACTAGACAGACAGCAGGGTGCGTAAACATGAACCAATGTACCTGAATAGGGCATCCTTATGCGCAAAGAAAAAAAAGCACGCGAATACCGCCGCAGCCTACCACATGGCGAACAGTCTAAGCCTGAGAGCGGGGCCTAGCCCAGAAGGCTGCTCAACCGCCCAACTAACAGAATCCTCGAGCTTCCCCGGAGGCCGGAACAGATGTTGGATCGGCACGCCAAGCACGGAGACCAGAGGGAAGAGGAATCCTAAAATCAACTCCCCCTTTACCTCTTTTTTTCTTTTTTTTAAATTACTCTTTACCTGAGCTTAGCTAGTCCCAGCCAAATACTAGGATGATCTCTGGTTGTGGAGGGAGAGGGCATAGACCTTCACCATCACACTCAGCTTCCTGCACCTGCTTGGCTTTCAGCTGTGTTTTGTTTTGTTTTTAACAGCTAAGTCCACCCAAGCAGAAACCAACTACCAGACCAAGGGACTCATCTGAAGGAGGGATCCAAAGATATCACCTTATAAAACTTGACTGAGGGAGGGACCATAAGGTATCACCACAGGAGAGTGGGCAATAAACTTTTCTCCTTCTATAACAAAACTTTAAACGCAATCCCCAGTAGGGAGATGCACTTCCACCATCTGCTGGAGTCTGAGAATATTGTCAGTGCAGGGGTATATATACCATGACGTCACATTTGCTCTGTCTCCAACTGCTGGTAGAGGTGTATAATCCACTAGTCATGGATCCACCTATCTGAATACTAAGAAATGGGGAACTGATTTGAAGGAGAGGAGAAATCAATTATGGGGAAAGAGATTCAATCAGAAGCGGAGAGCCATCTGGAGAATCCAGAACTTATGATGGGACAAATCTACATAAAAAATTAAAATTTTGAATATTTAATAACTTTTTTTATATATTAAATTATAAATTAACTATTTTTCAGACAGTGATTTTGTGTTATCTGAATAAATATAGCATGCAGAATTTTAAAATATTGTGCACAGAATTCATAATTATTTTGTGCAGAATTCCCCCAGGAATAGAAATACAGATTTTTAAATACCTGAAATGTATAAATGATGCATAAGAATCAAACATTTTCTGATGGAAAATTAAAATGCATGGAATACTCTCCCAAAACAGGTGGTGAAGACAAGAATGGTAATAGAATTCAAAAGGGCTTAGATAAACACAGTTGCTAAAGGATGGAAATGAACAAAAAGGGTAACCTACGTTAAATGTAGATGTACTGGAGGAATAAAAACCCTAAATTTCACTACTGTCCATGCAGCAAAATGGACTCTAACTTTAAAAAATGACACTAGTCTGAAATACAGAGATGATGAATTTCTCACAGACTGCAGCATGCGACTGCTTATCTGCTTTGAAGGAGGAATTCTCTCTCTCTAAGCCTCTTTGAAAAAGAGAAGTCTCCTCTCAACAAACACAGAAGGGAGCCAAGACAATGTCAACCCTGTGCGTATAGGAGGGGAGACAGAAAGACCTGAAGCCTACCAGAAAGCTCAGAAGTACCTGACAACACATCCTCCAACACTGAGAGGAGCCCTTATCAGATTCAAGTCAACTCTGTCATTGGGGGGAGAGGTGTCAAGCAGTCTGTGAAGAAGGTGAACCAATCAGCTCTTGACTCATGCTCTGTTTTTTTTATATATGCATGGAGCCACTGAATATGCATTATCTTAACTCTTCTAATTGGCTTGGAAAAAGGGGTGGGGCTCCACTAACAAGATTCCATCCACACCATAAAGAAGACCTCCGAGTCATCACTCTCCACTCTGCCCTGCAATTAAACCGACCAATGAAATCCAATATCCTGTAAGAGCGTCTCAAGCCTTGCTATTTTAGCCAGAGTTGTACTTGCCTCAAGGAACTAAGGGAGTCCTCTGCCCAGCATCCAGGCGCAGAAACCCACAGCCTGCTTCACAGTGATAGAGTCAGCGTTCGGGATCTCCAGCTTCTCTCATAGCTCAGAGACCAAAAATCTTCAAAAAACAAAAACAAAAACCAGGTCTTATCTAGGTCTAATAAGTTTGAACTGTTTTTAAATTATAGTTCCAGCTTGGGTGATGTATTATGCTTCTGCTAACTTATTCATACCTAACAAGCTAATCACCATAAGTGCATTCTGTGCTAAGTATTTATTATGGGGTAGATTTTCAAAAAACGCGAATAGGCGTACTTTTGCTGGCGCATCAGGCGCAAGCAAAAGTACGCTGGATTTTAGTAGATACGCGCGGAGCCACGCGTATCCACTAAAATCCTAGATCGGCGCGCGCAAGGCTATGAATTCTGTATAGCCGGCGCGCGCCGAGCCGCGCAGCCTACCCCCGTTCCCTCCAAGGCCGCTCTGAAATCGGAGCGGCCTTGGAGGGAATCCTCTAACGCCCTCCCCTCACCTTCCCCTCCCTTCCTCTACCTAAACCACCCGCCCGGCCCTGTCTACACCCCCCCCTTACCTTTCTCCGGGGATTTACGCCTCCCGGAGGGAGAAGTAAATCCCCGCGCGCCAGCGGGCCTGTTGCGCGCCGGGACGCGACCTGGGGGCGGGTACGGAGGGCGCGGCCACGCCCCCGGACCGCCCCGGGCCGTAGCCACGGCCCCGTACCCGCCCCAAAATGCTGCCGACACGCCCCTTAAACGCCGTGACGACCGGGCCCGCCCCCGACACGCCCCCCTCGGAGAACCCCCGGGACTTACGCGAGTCCCGGGGCTCTGCGCGCGCCGGTAGGCCTATGTAAAATAGGCTCACCAGCGCGCAGGGCCCTGCTCGCCTAAATCCGCCCGGTTTGGGGTGGATTTAGGCGAGCAGGGCTCTGAAAATCCGCCCCTATGTTTCTAAGATCGCTAACTGGTTAATGTTTTCACTGGTAATCTAATGCCTTACAATAAAAAAATCTCTATTCTGAGCCAAACAGGTGTAACATCCTGGGCTTATCAGATCATATATAAATATAAAATAAATGGTAATTTTCTGTAGCACTGTCCTTGGGGGGGGGGGGGGGGGGGGGGGGGGGAGAGAGAGAAGGGAGGTGAATGGGCAGTATCCAGACTGAAGTTTACCTTTATAAATTCTTACATTAACATTTCTGCATGGGAGTGAACTGATCAAAGCGATAGTTAACTTTAACAGGAGGCATGGGGTAACCTGCAAGGAGTGGCAGTTACTACACAGAACAACTCACTGCTGACAGGCTGGTCCATCTGGATCTTTATCTGCAGTCATTTACTATGATATTATGTCTAGAATTGTGTGGTAATTTGAGTGTTTGATGCAGGATGGCAGAGACTGGGAGAGGGAGAGAAAAGAAAGGCAAGGCAGAGCAGGGATCAGGGAGAGGAAGAAAAGGGCACTGGCAAACTACTTTAACTATAGATTAGGGCCCATAATTATGAGGGGACTAGCTAAAAATAAAATGCACTAAATCACAGATTTTACATTATTTTGTGAAATGCTATGGAGCCTCATAAATGCGACAAAGTTTAGGACCTCATCATGTGTTAATCTAGCCCCGATGCTGGGCTCTGCTAGAGTTGATGCAAATCAACCCTAGCAGAGCCCTGGAATGATGACCTGCATGGTCCCATGCCCAAGCTGACAGGAAACCTGTGGGGTATGGGGTTACAATAGCAGCACAGGGTCCCCAACAAAGTAAGGGCCCAGGGCCTTTGTCCCCCCCTCTCCTCTGGTAAAGGCAGCCCTAGTGGGAAGAAAGGGATATTGGCAGTGCAGGGATCTGGAAGAGGAAGGGAGATATCTCAACTTCAGATACCATTAAACTGCCATACTCAGGATTCTTACTTCATTTGAATTAGGTGCCTGTCTCATTGAAAATACGTGGAATCCAGTGGGGGCAATGAGAAGAGAGGATCACCTTGCTGGTGACTGGAAAGAATCAGTAAGTGCTGTTTGGAGAAATCTGTAAAACTTACTACTGGGGAGATGTAAACTATTGAGATATATTATTTAGTGAGTTTTGTTTTAAATAGGTAGTCAGAAAGTCAGGCAACAAACTGAAGTTTGTGTGTTTGTATTTCCCGCTCCTCCCACTCACCCCTAGCTCATCCTTTAATTTATAGGATGAGCTAGGGGTGAGTGGGAGGAGCACATTCGCCTCGAACCATGTGCTATCAAATTTAAAAAGAAATTTAAAAACACTACTGTTCAAACAAGCCTATCCAGAATAGTATACCCCTCACCACCCCTGCACCACCTCACGGTGATCGCATATTCCTTATGTTAAGGATTTAACTATATTACTATTGCTATGTTATGTTTGTTTTCGTTTTATTTATCTATCGCTTCCATACTGCTTCTGGTTAACCCCCTCCATGTTCATCTCCCCCTGTTAATATTTACTTTATTTATTTTGCATTTTTATATACCGACATTCTTGTATCAGATACAAATCATACCGGTTTACATTAAAAACAGAGTATGCAGGAAAATAGGTTTCCTAAGTCAAATACATTGAACATATTTAATAAAGGATTACTAAACACTATGAAAAAGGTTAATTAACAAAGGAAAACTTAAGGGAATTAAAATAAGCGTAGCACAAAGGATTGCACGAAGGGGTGCACAAAGGGGAGTGCCCCTTTGGCGCGCGACGCCTGGTGGAATGTGGCCGTTTACCGGTTCGCTGAGCGTGATGACGTCAGGGGGGGGGGGGGCGGGTCTCTTCATCCCTGAGTTCACAGCATTCTCAGTTTCAGCGCGAAGTGTTTTTTCAATTTTTTTGGTCTTTTTGGTCTCTTTTTCTCTCAGCGATTGCCCCTAAAGGTGCCCGGTACTGGTGGGCTGCCCCTCCGCACCACTGCCTGGTGGAATGTGGCCATTTACCTTCAAGTCCTTTGTTCTAATGTAAACCGGTATGATGTCCCCACTAATACCGGTATATAAAAGTTTCTAAATAAATAAATGTCACTTTCACACTTAAAAAAAAAAAATCAGCCTTTTAACAATCTTAGAAATTCCCCACTCCTTATCAAGCGTTTGATCATTCCCTTGTAGCTCACTACCAGATATATAGTAAATACACTAATACGTTTAATGGACCCTAATTGCAGGCAATCCCACATCCATAGCAACTTAAAAATGATCTGAACAAATTTAAGGTGAAGGCAGTAGTCCAGCAGCAAGAGCAGGGCCTCCCAGTCTTTTGCATCAATTGTCACATGTATGATTTTTTTTTTTTTACCCCGCCAGTGAGAAATTGTACATGTGCATCCGATGCAAACAGCTCCTGTCTCTCAGAGAACTAGTCTGATCTCTGGAGGCTAAAGTGGCAGACCTGGAGGAGCTGAGGCAGACAGAGAGGTATATAGATGAGACCTTCAGGGACATAGTAACCGTCCCAACTCCAGTCTGGCATCCCTGGTGCTGCCTTGGAGAAAGAAGGTCTCAAGATCGGAGAACATCAACCTGGTGCAGCAGGAAAGGATCCTGTAGCAAGGACCTGCTCTCCAGGTGGTGTATTGTCCTCTCGCACCGAGGATGTCTCTCCCAGGGCTACTGCCCAGGAGGGAAGGGTTAGGTTGGCCATCATAGTTGATGTTTCAATTATTAGGAATTTAGACAGCTGGGTGGCTAGTGGGCACGAGGATCGCCTGGTAACATGTCTACCTGGTGTGAAGGTGGTGGACTTCATGCATCACCTAGATGAGATTTTAGACAGTGCTGGGGAGGAGCCGGCTGTCATGGTATATGTGAGCACCAACGACATAGGAAAATGTGGGAGGGAGGTTCTGGAAGCCAAATTTAGGCTTTAGGTAGAAAGCTGAAATCAGAACCTCCAGGGTAGCATTTTCTAATGCTCCCTGTTCCACGCGCAGGTTCCCAGAGGCAGGCAGAGCTCCGGAGTCTCAATGCATGGGACAATGGTGCAAGGAAGAGGGATTCAGTTTTGTAAGGAACTGGGGAATCTTTTGGGGAAGGGGGGAGTCTTTTCCAAAGGTATAAGCTCCACCTTAACCAGGGTGGAACCAGGCTGTTGGCGCTAACCTTTAAAAAGGAGATAGAGCAGCTTTTAAACTAGAACAAAGGGGAAAGGAGACAATTGCTCAGCAGCACAGTTTGGAGGGAGATATCTTCAAAGGATGCTAATGAAGTATTAGAGTTAAGGCATCCCAACAGAGAGGGTCCGGTAATGAAAAAAGTAGTCCAAGTGCCTGTAATTAAAAACTCACCTGAGCTAAAAAATTCCAATTTATCCCTGTCAACTGAAAAGCAGAATGTAAATACAAACAAAAAACACACTTTGAAATGTTTCTATGCTAATGCCAGAAGTCTAAGTAGTAAGATGGGAGAATCAGAGTGTATAGCAGTGAATGATGACAGACTTAATTGGCATCTCAGAGACATGGTGGAAAGAGGATAACAAATGGGATAGTGCTATACCAGGGTACAAATTATATTGCAATGATAGAGAGGAGCATCTTGCTGACAGGGTGGTGCTTTATATTTGGAATGACAGAGTCAAACAGGATAAAGATCCTGCATGAGACTAAATGCACAATCAAATTTGTATGGGTAGAAATCCCTTGTGTGTTGGGGAAGAGAACGGTGATAGGAGTATACTACCGTCCACCTGGCCAAAATGGTGAGACGGACAGTGAAATGCTAAGAGAAATTAGGGAAGCTAACCAATCTGGCAGTGCAGGAATAATGGGAGATTTCAATTACACCAATATTGACTGGGTAAGTGAATCAGGGTATGCTAGAGAGATAAAGTTCCTGGATGGAATAAAAGGCAGCTTTAAGGAGCAACTGGTTCAGAAACGAGAAAGGGAGCAAGTTTAGATCTAATTCTCAGTGAAGCGCAGGATTTTGTGAAAGGTAACGGTGGTGGGGCTGCTTGGCAATACTGATCATAATATGATAAATTTTGAATTAATGACTGGAAGGGGGACAGTAAGTAAATCCATGGCACTAGCACTAAACTTTCAAAAGGGAAACTTTGATAAAATGAGAAAAAGTTAGAAAAAAATCCTAAAAGCACAGACCAGATGTATTCCATGTATTAAGAAAGGTTGAAGGAAGGCAAAACGATTCCTGGCATGGTTAAAAGGGGAGGTGAAAGAGGCTATTTTAGCCAAAAGATCTTCATTCAAAAATTGGAAGAAGGATCCATCAGAAGAAAATAGGATAAAGCAAAAGCATTGGCAAGTTAAATGTAAGACACTGATAAGACAGGCTAAGAGAATTTGAAAAGAAGTTGGCTGTAGAGGCAAAAACTCACAATAAAAACTTTTTAAAATATATCTGAAGTAGAAAGCCTGCAAAGGAGTCAGTTGGACCGTTGGATTATCAAGGGGTTAAAGGGGCACTTCGAGAAGATAAGGCCATTGTGGAAAGATTAAACTATTTCTTTGCTTTAGTGTTTACTGAAGAGGATGTTGGAGAGATACCCGTTCCGAAGAAGGGTTTCATCGGTGAGGATGCAGATCAACTGAACCAAATCACGGTGAACCTGGAAGATGGGGTAGGCCTGATTGAGAAGCTGAAGACTAGTAAATCACTTTTACAGGATGGTACACATCCCAGCTTTCTGAAAAAGATCTGAAATTTCATTTTTTAGTTATCAATAAAATCTGATGTACCTTCAAGATTGGAAGACGGCCAATGTAACCCCTATATTTAAAAAGGGATCCAGGGGTGATCTGGGAAACTATAGACCAGTGAGCCTGACTTCAGTGCTGGGAAAAATCGTGGAAAGTGTTATAAAGAATAAAAATCACAAAAAACATTTAGATAGACTTGGTTTGATGGGACACAGCCAACATGGATTTACCCAAGGGAAGTCTTGCCTCACAAATCGCCTACATTTTTTTTGAAGGGGTGAATAAACATGTGGACAAAGGTGAACTGGTAGATGTGGTGTACTTGGATTTTCAAAAGGCATTCGACAAAGTCCCGCATGAGAGGCTTCTAAGAAAACTAAAGTGTCATGGGATAGGAGGTGATGTCCTTTTGTGGATTTCAAATTGGTTAAAAGACAGGAAATAGAGAGTTGTATTAAATGGTCTGTTTTCACAGTGGAAAAAGGAAAGCAGTGGAGTACCTCAGGGATCTTTTACTTTGACAGGTGCTTTTTAATATATTTATAAACGATCTGGAAAGGGGAACAACAAATGAGGTGATCAAATTTGCGGATGACACAAAAGTATGCAGAGTAGTTAAAAGTCAAGCGGATTGTGATGAATTGCAGGAGGACCTTGCGAGACTGGAAGATTTGGCTGCCAAATGGCAGATGAAGTTTAACGTGGACAAGTGCAAAGTGATGCATATAGAGAAAAATAACCCTTGCTGTAGTTACACAATGCTAGGTTCTATCTTAAGAGTTGCCACCCAGGAAAGAGATCTAGGCGTCATAGTGGATAATACATTGAAATAGTCGGCCCACTGTGCTGTAGCGATCAAAAAAGCACATAGAATGTTAGCAATTATTAGGAAGGGAATAGAACATAAAACGGAGGATGTCATAATGGCTCTGTATCGCTCCATGTTGAGACCGCACCTTCAATACTGTGTGCGATTCTTGTCACCGCATCTCAAAGGATATAGCTGCACTTGAGAAAGTGCAGAGAAGGGTAACCAAAATGATAAGGGGCATGGAATGGCTGCCCTATGAGGAAAGGCTAAAGAAGTTAGGGCTGTTCAGTTTGAAGAAGAGACAACTGAGCAAGGATATGATACAAGTCTACAAAATCATGTAAGGCCTTGAACAAGTTAATGTAAATCTGTTATTTACTCTCTCAGATAATGGAAGGACCAGGGGGCACTCCATGAAGTTAGCAAGTAGCTTATTTAAAACAAAGTGAAGAATAGTTTTTTCACTCAGAGCATAGTTAGCTTTGGAATTCCTTGCCAAAGGATGTTGTTACAACAGTTAGTGTAACTGGATTTAAAAAAGGTTTGGATAGGTTCCTAGAGGAAAAATCCATAAACTGCTATTACGGTGATTAATAAGCAAGAGTAGCTTGTGATTTATCTAATATTTGGGTACTTGCAGGTACTTGTGACTTGGATTGGCCACTGTTGGAAATAGGCTACTGGGCTTGATGGACCCTTGGTCTGATTCAGTATGGCATCTCTTATGTACATCTCTTTACTTGCACCTGTCCCTATAGTCTTGTTCTCCATTCACCAAATAGATCCTTGATATTCCAATATATGTACTTCAAAAGACAAGATTAGATATAGTCTTAACCTATTTTGCTTATGCTGACCAACTGCGCAGTTTTGGACCAGCAGTCCAATTTTCCAACTTTGTGTTTGGTTTTGTTACAACAGTAACAGTATCTCTGTGGGCTGTTAGGCAGAGAGTAAGAAGCTTATGAGAGTTGAAAGGGGGATGGTGAGCAGAGGGAGATCAGGGGGATGGGAAGAGGGAGGGGGTCAGAGGATGGGGAGGAGAGGGGCTCATGGGAACACAAATGGCAGACAGGAGAAGCAGGGGGAATAGTCAGGGAAATGCTGGACAGTGGGTGGGAGGTCTTCTGGAGTGAGAAAGCATCTTTGGCCATAGTTCAAGCCTTGATCCACAGTAACTGGAGGGGGCAGGAGGCAGCAGTCAGCAGTGTTAGGGAATAATGATGTTTTCATTTTTCTACTGTTGTACTGCAGAGTTTAGCTCCTTGGGCTTTCCAGTGTAGTTTTTGTAGCATTTCAATTTCTAATTTGTGGTTCCTTATTTTGTATTTGATGAGGGATTATCTATGTTCTGTATGTGTGACCAGGGTAAGGGATTCTACTAGTGTACAGTTTCTGATTAGTAATCTATAGTAGGCCAGATTGCTCTGGTTTCAATAGGAGGTGGTCTTACAGGGTCCAATGCAATATTGGCAGTGCTGCTTTTTCTTGGGTAGTATTGTTGCTGTTTGAGTCCTAGAAGTTAGTACTGTTTCAATATGGCACATTTGTCTCTTGGGATTAACTTTATTTTTGGCAAACTGTAATAGCTTACTGGATTTAAGTTAGTATTTATTATTCATTAATACTGTGTCAAAAATAAACTTTTTACATAAAATTAAACAAATGTCAATATTGTCAGTCATAAAAAATACTTATCTAATGAAAGGTACAACTTGACTTAGGTGGACCTTTAACATGAAGAATTTTTTTGAAACATCGATGGAGGGACTTGCTTCGTTTTGAAGATCCAAATAAGTCAAGTGATACCATTCATCGGATATGTTAAGTACTTTTTCAACTGACAATGTTGACATTTGTTTAATTTGTTTAAAAAGTTTATTTTTGACACGTTAAGCACCATTTTGGACACCATTTGCTTTGAAAAAAAAAAGAAAAGACTTTGGCAAATGATGACATGTGGTTCACCTAAAAATCTGAATGGTGAAGCTCCATGTCTTTTTTTGAAACACTTGTTGAATTTGATTCCACCTTTAGTGTTTTGTATAATCAATATGTGGTTGAGACACTTATTATACTTACATTATTGTTACTACAACAGTGTATGTCAAAATATACACGTTGTAAATATTTTTAGCTCTGAAGACTGTGCTTTTAATGTCCCTTTTCATGAAAATGTATGCAAATGAGGGAAGGAGGGAACCCTCCCCAGGCTCACAAGTATCCAGTCCTGGTTTGTAGAAAAGTCGGCAACCTTAATTTAACTCCTTAACTAATTGCACTGTTATAACGCAGAACTGCTCACAAAATACCCCACTTCTTAGCGTCATTTACACAAATGCCCTAACTTTGTATTACAATTTCTTTGAAAACTGTAATCCTACCTTGACTGTAAGTTTGATTTTTTTTATTGCAATCCACCTTGAGACTAATGCTACTGTAAATTTAATTTAACATTGATTGTAATCTTGAAACCATCTTGAGGAAAGATGGAATATCGCTACTACTGCTTAACATTGTTTATAAATAAACAATCTGACATACACAAATTGGGGAAAGGACACTGTGGGGAAAGCACTGACATTGAAGGGAAAAGACTAAGTACAATAATTGGGGGGAAAGGAGGCCCGTGGGCGGGAGGGGGAGAATAGAGCATCACTGGCAGAGCAGAGATCGAAGACAGAAAGGGAGGGGACACTAAGAGCAGGAGGCTTGGGGGAAGGAAGGACCCAGCAGAGTAGGGATTGGGGAACTAGGCTCTCTCCTCACGTAAGACTTCCGGGCGGCAGAAGCTCTTCCCAGAGCACAGCTAGCAACCTTTCAGCTGAGGATACCCTCTCGCGGCCCCAGCTCACCTGCCCCCTCGACGACCATTCGCTCCTCTGGCTATGTTCCGTCCGGGTGTCACCTTGAAATCCTTCCCCCCCAACCCGCTTCTCCTCTCTGCAGATCTCGAGCAGGGTGGGGGCAGTATTGCCAAGTAGACAGTTTTCCCTCTGAATTGGGCTGCTTTTAAATTTATAGGTGTTTTCTTCTGCAGCGAGCTTTTCACCGTCCTTTCGCCGAAATTAAGTCACGACTCTTTGCTTCTACATTCAGCTCTGGTCGACGCCGTAAAGAGGGGAGAAGGGAACCGGTGCTCCGCACATGCGTACTAAGGCTGGAACGTCACATGCTGCCCGCCAGCGAGAACCGCTTCCGGTCTCGCGGTGACTGCTTAATAGATGAAGGGCACCGTAGGCTTGGCGGAGGAGAGCAAGGTAGGTTATATTTAGAAACAACGTTGGGTTTGGGTTAAATAATAAGAGGATGGCAAGAAACATTTAACCATCTTTATTGTAAATGTTATTATTTGTATTTCATGATTGTAATGTGTTATGAAGACGTGCACGTGCTGCCGGACTGTTGGAGAAGGAGGGGGGGTTGCTGAGGCCGGCCGGGGATGGACGACCTGAGGCGTTGATGAAGGATTGGGGGCATAAAAAGCTGTTATGAGAGCAGTGGCAGTAGGATATGTACTGGGCGTTGGGTTATGAAGTGAACAAGTATTCGTTTCTTATGGGCACGAAGATGGGAACGAGCACTTCTTAGTAACTAATGGCTCGTGATCTGAAGTTGCCATGAGAACGTAACGCCTGCGCATGTGTATTTTGGTTTTCTAAGTACAGCGATACTGAAGTATGAGCGAGGAGGATCTTTTTCATTTTGGTTTACGCTGACCCGGTCTTACCTTTTTTTTTTCTCTCCCTTCTCTTCTGCTTTGCTTCTAGCCTAACGTTACTCTTCACTGTTTAGTATGTGTGCGAGTAGAAGGGGGGGGCGGCATACATGTCTGAGTCCTACTAGTTATACTCTTGTCCATAAATAATGCCTCAGAGTGCATCTGACAGAATTTCTAAGTAATCTGTAACTGCTGTTATGCATCATGAGTGAAATTTTACAATAGTAATAAGTGAGTGCAGAGCTAGGATAGTTCACATTAGAACCCAACATATAAAAATATTCCAATTCTGGTATCCCCTCAGCAAAACAAAATCCTTACAACACAAAAGTCTGCAAAAAACAAGATGCCTAGAACCTTGCCATTTCATACAATCTCAGCACTAACTCTCAAGAGTCAAACAGCACCATTATTTATGAAAAAGCAGCAATACAAATACTATAACCAGGCCCTAGAACACTAATACACCACCTACTGGGCAAACAGAACAAGCCAGACTGCTACAAATCCCTACAGAGAAACTACATGATTGCTAAAATACTGCACTTCTATCATGCACATGCAGAGTGTGGACCAACCCATACCCAATACAGATATAAGGAACTACAAATTAGAAATGGAAACATGTAGACAAAATGGAAATAGCCTGAGTGTTGCGACCGTCGCTGCCCGACGTCTTTACTCCGCCTTCTTTACCTCTGTGGCAACTCCCTCCAGGTCTGAAGGATGGCTGGCTGCCGTGGCATCTCCCAGCCGTGTCTCTTCGGTGTCCCCGTGTCAGCTCGACGCTGCAGATCCGCCATGTTGCCTGAAGCCTAGGGCGTGCACTCCGAGTGAAGTACCAGCAAGGGCGCGAACCTTTTTCACATCATCATGGTCATCTTAAGCCCGCTGGAGGTGGTACTCTTGCAGGCCAGTCTTCACCAGGCCGTCATGGTCCTCTTCAGCCCACGGGGGTAGGACCCTGTGGGCAGGACTTGAACGTGTTGCCACACTTCTGCTCCTGTGCCCGCGGGGGATCCCGTCAGCTATGTCATTGCACAGCTGCGGTTCTGCTCATGTGCCTGCACAGGCAAAGAACCCTCTGGTCAATTTGCTCCTGGCTACCGTCTGTTTGTGCAAGTGCATCTGGCTGTGTATCCAGTTGTGCACCCAGTTTTTGGATGCTTAGTTGGGTGCCTGCTTGGGCACTTATACACACCATCTGGGTGGCATTGAGGATGCTCAGTTTTTGCATGCTCATCGAGGCATAGGGTTGTATGCTTAAATTTTGGACTCCTAAATTTTGGACATGTACTTTTTGCTGCATGAAAACTGCTGAATGCACACCTTTGTCGACTGTTAAAGAGTACTGACGGACTGATGGTGCCTATAGCTAAGAAACCTAAGAGCCTTACCTTCTTTGATGCTTGTCGGATTTGGGCATCTCAGCCTGGTGTTTCTCTAACTTGTGTCAGCGCTGCTTGGATGCTCAGGGAGAATTGCCTTCGTCTGATTTTACTAAGCCTGGTTCTTCCCAGCCTGGTGCAGGGCTGGATAAAGACGTGTCAGCTGCGGACTGTTCTTTCTTTTTTACCAAAGGTGGACACTGAATTTCACCTGAATTAGTCCATCTTCCTGCCGTCTCTGGTCAGAGAGAGAGAGACATAGGGAATTATCATCTGTTGGGACCCTTGGATGTTAAGAGACATATCATCCGGTATCTGGAGGTTACTGAGCCTTTACAGAAAACAGATCGCCTGTTTGTTCTTCACAACGGTACTAAATAAGGAGAACTGGCCTAGCGGGCTATAATAGCCTGCTGGATTAAGGAGGTAGTCACGGCAGCATACGTTGATGCTGGCAAGCCATTACCTAGTCAGGTTAGGGCTCATTCCATTAGGACTCAGGCAGTGTCATGGGCAGAAGTTAGATTGCTGTCTTCCATTGACATTTGCCTCGCGGCAATGTGGTCCTCCTTACATACCTTTTCCAGGTTTTATCGGCTGGATGTACAGGCCCAGAAGGACGCAGCCTTTGCATGTACGGTTTTGACAGGACCGCAGGTGACCTCCCACGCTATTTGGGAGTAGCTTGGGTACATCCCACTTTTCTGGATTCATCTGACTGGACACTAAGAAATGAGAAATTACTACTTACCTGATCATTTCCTTTTCTTTAGGACAGTCAGATGAATCCAGCTTCCCTTCCTTTGCTGCCGAATGATTGTACTATGGTCCTCTTGTGTGACTATGTATTACAGGAATTTCTGGTAAGTGTTAGTCCAGTCCCTAGACTAGTGTTAATATATTTCTTGTCTGAGCTCAGTGTTGGCTGAATATTGACTAAAAACAAATAACCATGTCAAGTATTTTGCTAGTTTGTCCACAGTTTGCTTTTGAAGAAAATACCGGCAGGCTGATGTCACTGCTCACTTGTTAAGTATTTTTTTATGGACATCAGTTTGCTTTGTCTCCATCTGCTGTTAGAGGTCTATAACACCTTGCTCTGGATTCACCTGATCTAAAGAAAAGGAAATTATCAGATAGGTAAGAATTTCTTATTCTGATTATTCTGCAGCAAAGTCAGTTTTGTTTTAAATTAAAAAAAAAAAGACATGATGTGGGAGTGAAGACATGTTTTTCTTTAGCTCCTGGGCCCTGCTCCTCAATCTGAACGCGTCCCGCTTCTACATATACTCTGAATATAAGTGTGGGCATTGCTTAAATGTCTATGTTTCAAGACTTCTGCTTGTGTGGCACATTTGTTCACGCCCAGGAATTTATTTCAATTTTCTCTCATGCATCGACATGACAAAGGAATGCTGGTGGCGCACAAAATGGAAGACACTGCCAGTAATCCACCCTCCCTGACTGCTTCATCAGCTGGGGTAGATGACATTGTGGCTCAGGTTGTAGCGGCATTAGATGGCAGATTTGGAAAAATATACAAGTTCGCCAAAATAAAGACGTTATTTGCTGACAACGCTAAACATTTTAAGGAAGTTGAAATGCACCTCACAGGCATGGATGAGAGGTTGCAGGCCTTAGAGACAGAATTAGTGCACACCAAGATGGCACTGTCGAAGGCTGAAGCTAAACTCAATCTTGAAAATAGATTGCACTGCAGCAATATCAGGATTGTTGATCTGCCGAAGATACTTGATGACAGGGAACTCCCTGGTTTTTTGGAGACATGGCTCGGTACAGTGCTATATGTTACAAATTTCTTTTACAAACAACTCTTGAGCTGTTATTAATCTTGTAGTTGGAAAATTCAAGAATCTTAGATTTTTTCTCCTCATATTTTCTAGTCCCTCTAATTGCTTGAAAATAATTAATGTATCTTTTATAAAGACAGTCCCTGTTGATTGTAGAGATATAATCTGTGAGGTAGATGATGCTCCCACTGTCTCTAATTGCGTAATACACTTACTATGGTCTTCCAGAGTGTTCCTCGTTTCCCTGGCAAAATTTGTGGATTGGGCCATGGACAAAGATAACATCTTTTCCATCTTTGTAACAGCCCTCCAAACATCTACCAGGGTGATGTTATCAGGGTTAACCGTCTCTAAATCTGAATCCAAGGAAATGCCACCTATCACATTACTCTCTACTACTGAGAGACAAGTCCCATCCTGACCCGGTGATAAACTTCCTCTGGCATCAGGTGATGTTAAATCCTTCAATCCGGGGTTAGCTATTTTAATGCTAGCCCCGTTATTTCCAGAGGAGGGATTGGAAATCTGGTTTTGGGTGGGACTAGCTGAGGCTCCCGACAAAAAAGAAATATCTGGGATAACCTCTCTGGAGGTTTGACTCAGCTTCCTGATGAGATGTTGATCCATTGGTCCTGTAACTAACTTCCTTACAGGTGTGAGGGCCACCACTTTTACTTTCCTCTTTTTCCCCATCACATTCCGATATCCCGATGAGAATCCTTTGATAGAAAAGTTCTCTCCCAGGGGCGCGCAGCTTTGGCTGCGCGCCGGTGGCTGCGCACCACTGCACAGAGATTTAAATAAGTGCAGCTGGCACTCCAGATGACGTCAAGGGGGCGGAAGAAGATCTTAATTCCTCCGTTTCTCAGTCCCTCTCGCCCACACGGCTCTTAGTGCGACTCTCCGCCAACAGGGCTCCCACCAGATTTTCTTCAGTTTTTTGAGGAAATATGAATATTTATTTCTCCCCTTCAGGAGCCTTAAGGTCTAATTTGAGAGTGCTTGGGGAACCTTGGCAGGAGTTCACTCTACAAATGTTATTCTACTCTCCAAATAGGAAGATTAGTATATAACTGTTTCACTTCTAACAGAGTTGGATGCCTTCCTGAGTTTTGTTTGCAGTTAGGGTTAACATTGACTTCTATGTTGCAGTCTATACACCATGCAGTGATGGGATTTTGCAGCAGAGATGAGTCTCGTTTTTCTCCTCCCCCCCCCCCCCCCCCTTTCTCATGTGTGTCTATGTAATGTGAGTAGGTCTACTGTCTGGGGAGGAGATGGGGGGGGCAACATGTATTTCCACCTGCCCGTACTTGCTGCACTGCAGCATTGCTTCCATAAGTTTCTAACTTGTTTTTCTGTGGATGTATACTGATCTATAAGCAGCTTCATTCTTTTATTTCTTTTGTTAAGATTTGCTGCTAAAGGTATTGTGGTGTTTGGTCATGGGGATGCGGGGCCTCATACATACATCACGGGTCTGTACCCATGGTGAGGCGGAAGGATTTGGAGAATTCTCAGTTGTTTGGGGACTGTTTTCAGGAAAGGGGGGTGGGGAGGGATGGGTACGGAAGAGGGACATATTTGTATTCCGGATACAATTCCTTGATGAAAATAACATCCTCACCACAAACCAATTTGGTTTCCATAAGACCCGGAACACCGAATCGCTATTAGCCTCACTAGCAGACACTATTATCTTTAATCTGGAAAAAGGCCAACCTTGCCTCCTTGCACTTCTGGATCTCTCCTCAGCGTTCGACACTGTGAACCACACGCGCCTCCTTCAGTGTCTCACCAACATTGGCATCACAGGAGCAGCATTCAACTGGTTCAAATCTGTTTTCGAAAACAGATTTTATAAGGTCAAAATAAACAGTAAAGAATCCCACCCCATTGAATCCAAGATGGGGGTACCGCAAGGATCATCCCTTTCACCCACTCTTTTCAATATCTATATTCTCCCGCTCTGTCATTTACTTACCAACCTCAAGCTTATACACTTCCTATACGCGGATGACATACAAATTCTCATCCCTATAGCGGAATCACTCCACAAAACCATGTCATATTGGAATAATTGCCTCTCAGCAATCAACAAACTACTCGCCAGCCTCAACCTGGTTTTAAATACAAACAAAACCGAAATTCTCCTCATTGCTCCTGAAAATTATGTCTGGCCCACCTCTCCAACTGCCAGCCAAAGGCATGACACCACCATGAACCCAACTTCGCCTCAAGTAAGAGACCTGGGTGTACTTCTAGACAACAGACTCAGCCTCAACAAGTTCGTAAATAACACCACAAAGAATGTTTCTTTAAATTACAAGTATTAAAGAAACTAAAGCCTCTTCTACTCTATAGAGACTTCCGCATGGTGCTACAATCAATCATACTCCCGAAACTGGACTACTGCAATCCCTCCTTCTGGGCCTTCCCGCTTGCACCACCAAACCACTTCAGATGGTCCTGAATGCCACGGCCAGAATACTCACAAACGCCAAAAAAAAGGGATCATATTACCCCAATCCTCCAGCATCTCCATTGGCTTCCGATTTAAATACAGGATTCACTTTAAAACCATTATGATGATACACAAGGCCCTTCATAACATCTCTCCTCTTAACTTAACTTTTCAACTGCAGCTACACACCTCCAAGAAACCGACTAGAAGTGCATATAAGAACATGCTAATCACCCAGCCAGCAAAAACCTCCCTGAGGAAACACGCACTATCGACAGCGGGCCCTACACGCTGGAACTCGATACCCCCAGACCTGCGACTTGAACCTTGCCATAGTACTTTCAAAAAGAAACTTAAGACTTGGTTCTTCACACAAGCATTCCCAGAGAGCTAAGAACCAGAAGAATGACATTATCAGCATAGTCGTTGTCCCCCAGCCCTTTCTGTACATAAGTTCCTCAAGATTTCATCATTGATATTTATATAATCATGAATGTTCACTGTAAGCTCCACTAAGTTCCTCTTTGCGCCTTCATGTTGCTGTTAATTGTTAATTGTTAAATGTTTCAATGTAAACCGCCATCATGGCGACAGTTTCTTCCTTGTAAACCGGTGTGATATGTATACTTTACAGGAACATCGGTATATAAAAACCAAAAATAAATAAATACATAAAATGTATTACTAGCAGGTAGAGATTCACATGGCTTAGTTTCACAACAGATACCCTGTAGTTGCCCAGATCAGCCGGGGCTTAGTCTGGGGAGCCCGGGCTGTTGGAAGGAGTATATTTGATATCAGACAGTGTTCAAGATCATGACAACCTCTACCATGAGATGTATAACATGGGAGGTATTGGATCAGTTATTAAAAGATACAAAGTCTTGTGAGTGTTGCAGAGGCAAAAAGTCCAAATTGCCACGATACAGAAAACACACCTAAGTTTTGGTTGAACACCAAAAACTACGACAGCAATGGGTAGGACAGATCTTTGTCCAGTCATGTGCACAGAAAGCTGGGGTAGCAATACTAATTGGGGAAAAGTGTCCCCTTCCATGTAACGAAACACAGTGGGGGCAGGTATTTAATACTGGAGGGTACATTGTATGATAAATCCATAGTGATGTGTACAATCTATGCTCCTAACGTATATGATCATGCCTTTTTCATGAAAATGGCCTGCTTATTACTTCCATATGTCCGGACGACCCTGATTGTTGGGGGAGATTTTAATCTTCCTCATGATGCACAATTAGACAAGATGCCACCGGTTTTAAAGCACAATCTATCTAAACATAAAAGAATAGCGTATTTATGTGATTGCCAAAATATGGTTGATATCTGGAGGACACCACCCCAGTGACAAAGAATTTACTCATATCTCCAGAGCACATAATACGCAATCCCACTTAGATTATTTGTTGACTACACATGAAGATTTCTCTCAGATTTATAGACATTCAAATTGGTCCTTTAGCCATTTCTGACAATGCCCCAGTCTGGCTGGATTTAGCGGGGTATCATCCATTGGAAATGAAAATATGGAAATTCACCAAATATTTATACACTGATTTAAACTTTTGAAAGTATCTTCAAGGGAAGTGGGATGGCTATTTGCTCCATAACAAATCACTGTTACGCCCCCATTTTGTTTTGGGAAATGGCTAAGACTGTTCTTCGGGGTGATATTATATCCTCTGTAGTAGCTATGCAGAAAAAGAATAAATGCTACCATTTTAACTTTAGAGAAATAATTTTGCTGTGATAAAAAGCTTTATGAGCAGTTCCCAACGAGTCCTAATAGTGAGTGAGTTTTTTAGCTACCCAGACAGCTCTCAACATTCTTCTTCATCAGTGGTCTTGCAAATGTATTCTTCATGGCAACAAAGTAGGTAAAACCTTAGTGAATGAGGCCAAAATTTGGTCAGGTCCCACTTATATCCCAGTTATGAATACTGTGACTAATTCAGGTAAAGAAATTTGAGATTTTTTTTTTTGTCACTATTATCAACAACCTTATAAAGGGGAACCCAGGGAGCTTAGTGCAATTAAGAGTTATCTTGGCTCTGTGAAACTTCCCAAACTTTCTTTAGTACATCTAGAGAGTCTGAATATGCCTTTTCAGATTTCTGAGATCCAGAAGGTAATCTATGAGGCTAAATTCTTGAAAGCCCCAGGGCCTGATGGGCTCCCTGCCGAATTCTATAAAATATTGGTTGCTAAATTGTTTTCAGGTGGAGGAAATATTTTGGCAGCTGACTACTCTAGGTCACTTTCTATATGTGCCTAACAAAGCTACTTTTGTAATGCTGCCCAAACCAGGCAGAGATTAATGCATCCAGTCTCATTGACCAATCTCGTTACTAACTTTTGATGTCAAAATGCTAGCCAAATTCATGGCTGACAAGCTTGCCAGAGTGATTCCTTTGATAAATCTGGATCAGGTGGGATTTGTAAAGAAAAAAATTGCTGCACAGTAATTAATATCTGCTGCATTATGGCCTCTGCACCACTAGTATGGAGAGGGTCCTACCATCAGTACTTTTAAGCTTTGACACAGAAAAAGCATTTGATAGACTAGAATGGGATTTTATGTTTGAGACTTTAAGTGCTTTTGGGTTTGAGGAGTTTTTTATATAGGTCTTGAAAACCTTTTATAATGCTCCTAAGGCAGCTGTATTCGTCAATAGTTTTTTTATCTACTGAATTTGCTCTTCATAGGGGCACTAGGCAGGGTTGTCCCTTGTCTCCATTATTGTATGTGTTATTATTGGAACCCCTTTTACAAAAGATAAGAGAGAATCCAGATATTAAGGGAATACCAGTGAGGACCTCAATCTCCCATGTTTTCAAATTAGCTGCATGTGTAGATGATATTCTGACCCATATTACTAACCCTGTGGATTCTCTGGCGGTTTTGTTACAAGAATTCATTGCCTATGGACAATTAGCTGGCCACAAACTTAATTTAGATAAATCAATAGTATTAGCCATACAAGAACGGGTTTGTCTTTTTTATGGGGGTCCAATTTTCCAATGATATGGGCTACCCTTTCTTTTAAATACTTGGGCATTCTTCTTCATAGGGACATTTCTAAGTTGTATTGTTAATTTCTCAAAATTATACTCCTCTACTAAGTCTTTATTAAAAAATGTGGGCAAATTTTCCCTTAGCGGGCAGAGTGGGTCTTTTCCAAATGTTGATTTTATCCAAATGGTTATTTCTTTCAAACCCTTCCCTGCGATGTATCACAAAAGGATATGGCTAGTTTGGATGATGTTTTGAGGAAATACCTTTGGAAAGGAGATAAACCTTGGCTAGCTTTAATGAAGCTGACTGGAAAGTGGGAAACAGGGGGCATTGGTCTAGCTAACTTACAATTTTACAACTTGGCCTGTAATCTTAGACATATAGGGGATTGAATTTGGGAGGCCATATATTACACTCCCTTAGCAATGGGAAAAGCTTATCTTTTTCCTCTGCATTCTGGCTATCTTTTACACTCATCACTAGTAGTTTTGCCCCCACATATCAAGACTAGCCCCTTGATAACTCCTTTGGTCAAAACTTGGCGATATTTTTCCTCCTTATTACAATTGTGATATAAAATGTCTCAATTTATGCCACTTATTTATTTATTTAGTAGTTTTTATATACCGATAACCGTTTGCACATCGTATCGGTTTACATGGAACTAAGAGACCGTCACCATAACAGGTGAGGCCTTTACAAGGAAAATGGAACAACAAATTGGTTAAATAAGCTTATATATAAGGAACATGATACAAAGCTAATTATATAAGGAGACGTTATTTACAGTTGACATTGAGGAGTAACAGGTGAAAGGGAGGGGAATTGAGGAACAAACAAAGTTTAACGTTATTATGGAGATTTTGCAAAAGGCAAGATAGAGAAAAGACGTTATGGAGATTTTGGAAGGCAAGATAGAGAAAAAAAGATAAAAATTGATTAATTGGATAAATGATAGATGCAACAGCATATCGAAAAAGTAGGTATTTACATGAGGACGAACATAGTGATATCATGGTATTTACATTACTGAGGATTTACAATTCAGTGGGAGGAACTTGTGGGAAAGGCTTGTAAAACAGCCAGGTTTTCAGTTTTGGGTTTTTTTTTAATTTAGGGGTAGAAGTTTCTGTTCGTAGTTCAAGGGGCATGGAGTTCCATAGTGTAGGGCCTGTGAAAGAGAAAGCTCTTTTTGTTGTGGAAGTGAGTCTGGATTTGATTGAAGGGGGGCGGAGCGTTCCTTGAAGAGTGGACTGAATTGGTCTTGTGGATGTAAATGGTGTGAACGGAGGGTTGATCCAGTGGAGGTTTTCATTTAGAATACTTTTGTGAATGAGGGATAAGGTTTTGTATAGGATTCCTAATTTTATTGGTAGCCAATGTAAGTCTATGAGCGTGGGTGTGATATGATCTTTTTTTTTTTTAATTAGTAAGGATGCGGGCTGCGGCATTTTGTAAGAGCTATAAAGATTTGATGTGGGAGGAGGGGAGGCAGAGGAAAAGAGAGTTACAGTAATCAATTATAGAGAAAATAATAGCCTGTAGGACAGTGCGGAAATCTGTGAAATAAAGCAGAGGCCTGAGTTTTTTTAATTGTTTGCAGCTTGAAGTAACAGTCATTTCAGGGCAATAAAGCTTTTCTCCTGGGGGTTATTATCGGTGTTTTGTTTTTTCACAATGGGCTGCTGCTGGCTTGCGGAATATCTCAGTTTTTTGATGATGGTGGGGACTGTGCATGCTTTTCAGGCATTAAAGGATGAGTATGGCGTACCTCACCAGCATTTTTATGCATATTTATGGTCTAGACATTATATAAAATCCTTACACTTACATGATTGGGAGAATGAGAATAGATTGTTATTGTCTGACTTATTTGATATTTCTGATCCCTTTAGGCACACAATTTCCTCCTGGTGCAGGTTACTAATGAACAAGATGGATCCTAAAAATGACAAGATAATTTTGGATGCTTGGGCAGATGAATTGGAGATTACTTTTACTCCTGATGATTATGTCAAATTGTTTAAACGTATAAGATCCCTTACCTGCAGTGTCACTCTTCGGGAAATGTAATTTAAGTTTTTGATGCGACACTGTCTCACAGCACAGGGGCTTTTTAATGCACTTGTCTGAAAGACCAGTGTAAACAATGTAGTACTGCAACAGGACTTTGAATCATTATTTTTGGAGCTGTCCAAAGATCGCCGTATATTGATGACGCATAATGTGCTATGTTGATATGGTTGCAGGTGTTGTCCTGCTGTTTACTGCTCATGTATTTCTTTTTTATGTCTTTCCAAATGTTGTATATATGGATCTTTTTCAGAACGAGTGGCTACGCAAGATATTGCTTATGTCTTGGAAATGTATTTTACACTGTTGGCTTACCAATGAGCTTACAACGATAATGCTCTGGAAAAATCAATACATCAGCTTTGTACGTTTGAGAAATACACGTTTAAAGTTTTTGGATAAACGATAAATTGGAAGCAAGTACTGGTGGTGTTGAAATACAGGATTTGTCTGGTAAGGATTAAGGTAATGGTTGTAAGTATTGTATTTGTTAATAGTGTTGAGATTAGCATATTGTTTTTGGTTATTATAGGTTGGTGAAAGTTTTCCCCTGAGGAAGCTCGCTAGTCGGGTGAAACGGAGATCTTCTTTGGGATCGATATTAGATTGATCGGGGATTGATATTTGAGTGAATAACATTGAGGCAGTGGATAACGGAGAGGGGAACAGCGTTGAGAAGCATTTGAATAAATATTGTGGCAGCGGTCAAAGGAGAATAGCCTTGCAGCCGAAAAGTTTTTGAGCAACATCGTGACAACAGTTTTGAGCACAAAGGAGAAATTAAGAGTGCAATACACTTAGAGGAAGAGATTAGTCTTTACATGATATTTATTATCTTATAATTACTTTGTGAATAGGATTTACAAGAAAGTGATATGTATGCTGTCTTTATACCTGCCTATGTGTTATTTACATTTGAATTTTTAATGTGTGAATGAGGGTGAATGAGGACTGGTTAGCTAGTGCTATGTGTCTAGTTAGGATGCATTATTCTTAATAAAACATTTTTCATGTTTATATATAATTTGTGGGATGTGATGATATTTGGGTTCTCATTGGTTGTTGGGTTAGATATGTTGCAAAAGCAATAAGGTGTAATAGAAATATTTATAATTTGTTCCTGTTAGCAGTCTGACTTCCTTTTTTTTTTTTGAAAGCACTGCAGTCCAAGAGAGCACAGACAAGTTCCTGCTTTGATGTGTTGGTAATGGATGTCACTTTATACATTGCAGACACCAGGCAAGAAAGCCAAAGTAGATGCTATGGATGTCGAGAGGAGAAGCACGTGATACAGAGGTAGCAAGTCCAGATGACTCCATAGCTTCAACCAAAGCTGAAATTGTCATTAGAGGCATTGGAAACTCAAGTCAAGCTCCTTCTTGGGGGACTTATATGGACCTCCCCTCTTGGCCTAATGGGGCTCTTTAGGTCCAGGCACCTGAGAATGCTTCTTGGTGGCCATGGTCCTTCCTTTCTCTAACCTGTACCATTGGCAGAATATCTCGGTGAGTAAAAATTCTTAAAATTGCCTTTGAAAATAACCAAGAACCCGAGCCTCCTCAGCCACAGTGACCTGCATTTGAGTGCAAATGCAACACTTAGATACATGAGCCAAGACTGGTCAACAAGTGTTCCTCTTGCATAAGAGATGATTTCAATTTTCAGTCTGTCTTATTGTAATAATGTTTTAGCATACAATATTTACAAGGATTATTTCTAGAATCAAGACTTGTATAATATATATATTCCAAAAAAGGAAATAAATACAAAGATGTATGCTGCATTTAATCCTCAGATGGACACCAGTACACCAGATCTTAAAAAAAAACAAAAAACTATAAAGGAAAGGGAAATAGTGGTAAATGTCTCATAGCAGTGAGGTGTAGTAAGCTATAAATAAATCTCAACCATCAGTCATCTAATATGTGAAAACTAATAGACGGTTACACTGGGACGATTAATAGAAAATATACTTAGCACCCTGTTAAATACATCATTTACAAGGATATTTTCGAGATAAGGGAATCTTTTGATCCTAGTTCTATATATCAGAGAACTGCTGTCTGGCAAAGATCTAAGTTTTGGAATGAGGATCAATTGATCACTTGGCCTAAGAAAAACCTTGATTACCAATTCAGTGGTGGATTCCAAGGCAAAGTTCATTATTTGCATGAGAGACCAGCTCTTCTTTATGCATCTGATGAAGTGGACACTGTCCTCAAAAGCTCATACTTAATAAATTGGTTAGTCTATAAGGTGCCAACAGACTCCTGTTATTTTTTTGATACACCAGTCTAACTCTGTTATCCCTCTGAAGATTTTTCAGCTCTCTATCAGTCTTTTTCAATATTACCAAAGCATTCAAGCTATCAAGGTTGAGAATCCTCAGCACTTGGTCTAACCTTATGAGAAGGTAGCAGATTAAAAAAAAAAAAAAAAAAAAAGTCCTGTACAGAGAAGACAATAATTCTTCATGTATAGACAGTGTTAACATTCATATATTGGAAAAAAAATTTGTCATAGCCACCACAAGAGTTATTCTAGGAAAATAATCCCCCTCCCCATTCTGCATTTCTTAAGTTTACATTTCCTGCATTTCCTAGTTTTTCCAATTTAGCACCAAATTTATTTTAGAATAGTGCCATCATGTACTTCTAATTTTATAGATTTTTATTCTGTATTGCCAGTCTAGTTCCCAGCCTCCCTCTCTTATCTTAATAGCTGACAGATGAGCAGTTAGTTGGAAAGACAATTAGAGAGAGATTTAGAATAATAAACTGTTCCAACAACCATTATCAAAGCAATATTGGTAGTAGAAGCCTTCTTAAGGGAGAAAAGGATTCATGGTACACCCATATCTGGAGTATTGCTTAGTTTGAGCTAAGTCTTTTCAGAATAGGATCAAGGTAACTTCCGGGGTAGTGGAAGTTTTAGAGAGACTGGCTTGGATATTCAATTATGCAAAAGGACAATCTTCAACTTTCCCAATCAATGGACATTTTTGAAGCCTTTCATAAAACCATGAAAGGGAGAGTTTATCAAACTGAAAAAAGAATAAACAAAATTATTAGTCAAATGACAATCATTGTGTTGGAAGCCCCCAAAACATTGGGTATTTCTTCAACTATTTTGGCTGATTGGGTGCATCCCTGAGCAGAAGTGCATAAGAAATCCCAACACTGTTTGTTTTTGGTAGGAATAGTAAAGGATTTCTTTAGTGTGTTTGGACCTTGACTTAAAACAAAAAGCAGGCTAGAGATATATAAAGCATGACCTCTGTGGGGGAATCTCAATCATGGCTTGAGAGTATTGATGGTATTTGTAGTTATAGTTGTGTCATTCATGGTGGCGGGCCTTGCAATGGTTTCCCATAGAGTACTCTGTCCAAGCCCTCCTCCCAACCGGGTCACCCAGAGGGGAAAGGGGCATGCAACCCACCTAATACTGTCTACCAGGGAATGGGGGAGAGGCAATGATGTGATAATAGAACATATTCTCCTTTTAAGTAACAATTTCAATAGTTTTATCCAATATCGTCAAGAAATAACAATTACCAGCTATGCATTTCTCTTTTCCTTTCTTTTCAGCAATTACAATTAAAAGAAGAACTGGTTCTTTTAAATACATAACTATATTCAGATAAGTAAAACTTAAACTTCTAAGAACCTTTAATTATGCTTTATCTCTGTGTTTTTCTTTTCTTTAGAAATTGAGTCTTTGTGTTAACTTTCTTTCAGAGAAGCCTCTATAAAAGAAAGTGTGGCTACAATTATAGATTGTCTTGGGTAAGTATGTTTGAGTCTCTTTTCTTCCCCTCCCTCCTTTGACTTGGTTTATCCTGTACTTGGATTTCAGCAAGGCCTTTGACACGCTTCCGCATAAGTGACTTATAAATAGAGCGCCCTTGGTATGGAACCTAGAATGACTGACTGGGTTAGAAACTGACAGAGTAGGGTGGGACATGGAGTTTTCTCTGAGGAGGGGGATGTTACCAGCGATATGCTTCAGAGATAGGTCCTTGGACCAGTTCTTTTTCCACATTTCTTTGAGCAACATAACGGAAGACTAATTCCCTCAACCCTATTATCTTCTCTCAACTATAGAGTTAATTGCATGTTGTCTTGAAGACTTGTTGGATTTATGTAGCTAACTAATAGAAAGCAAAAGATAATTACTAAGCTCTGGCTAGCCCAAATTGAAATCTGTAGCTACTTGAGGTGTCCTCATTTATACCACATTCAGGCACTCACTCGTTCACTCTACTTTCCCCTCAGAAGGTGTAACCCTAGGAAAGGTATTTTAATAAAGGCTGAATTATAGCTCACAAACTCTGTCTCGCTCTTATAAAAAACACGATCATGTTTCGAACCGCAAGGTCCTGCAACAGGGGAAATAACTAATTCCAAACTTCATATCTTCAACGTCCACATAAATCTTTGTCCGTTCCATCAGCGCAAAAAATTCCAACTGGCTATTTCTTCATATACTTCTTACGCGGTCTGCATTGAGACTCGCGCGTGCACGTTATTTCCCCTGAAGCAGGACCTTGCAGTTTGAAACACGATTGTGTCGGGATTCGGGACTTCTATCTATCTATTCTCGAGATGAGTATTCTCTTGGAAATATATTGGATTGGGACTTGATATTTGCATTTTTGCTTCATAACGAAATTTTGTTCCTATGATTCATACCATTTGTAGTTCGTCAGCATGTTTGAGAGACTTGTTTTATTTACACAAAAAAAAGATATTACAAAAAATGACAAAATTGAAATAAACTAAAGGGACCCTATACCAAATGAGAGTTTGATTGTAATATTAACTCTGTGAGTAAGGGTCCTACAAAATTTGATGGCTAGATGATATGGCTTAAAAAATAAACCAGTTTAACCATTTATATATTTTTTGTATTACAAATAGAGGTTTACTGGCATACACATCGTGTTATTTTGGGTGGTGTTTGTGGTCAATCTCACTCCAACATAAGGGTCCACAGTTCTAACAGTTTGCTGAAGTCATGGATCCAGCAGCTTCAACTTCTCTCCAAGCAATACCGGGCTTGGTACAGCACCTATGGGAGCAACAACTAGTGCTCAGTCAGATCACTGTGGCCCTGGAGAAACTAGACGTCGCTATGGACGCTGTAAGGCTGGAACCCACACCAAGATCAACAACTCCACCTCTCCATTGCCGCTTGCCACTGCCGGACTTTTACCTCAGCTACCATCACCCTCCCCACCACCACCACCACCACCATGCTTTATGGGGGATCCCAAATAATGCCATGGCTTCATAAACCAGTACCAGATGCACTTCCCACTTCTTTGGAAAATCTCATTGCCCTGGCCAATCGTATTGACCGTAGACTCCAGGAGAGGATATGGGAGTACAAGGCTCAATGCACTTCCTTTGGCACCCCATTTTCAGCGACATCTCTCTCCACCTGTGACTCAGCCTCCTGAATCCAAGCCTCAGAAAGAACCCATGCAGTTGGGCTACCGCCAGCTGATGGCTCAAGAGAAAGCATGTCATAGACCAATGGTTCTCAACAAGTGTCGGAACACACTAGTGTGTCACAAGGTCCTGGGAGGTGTGTTGCAGGCCCAGAAGGAGGCTGATCTCTCCTTATCAGCCCAGATGGGAGTTGGTTGACTTCTCCTTTATCAGGCCTGATGGGAGACTACTCTTGGTTCCTTCTCCTCTTTCTGGCTTAGTGAAAGGCTGTTTCCTCATTCATCCAGATCAAAGCGAGACATTGCCAAATCCTGCCCTTCTGGGTCCAATGGAACACTAACTTTATCTCCCCCCACTGGGGACTTGGCGAGCTGCAAGCAGTGCCCATCCTGCTCACAGCCGAGAGAAGCAGAGTCTTTGCAAGCCACTAGCGGCACCTGTTTGTGTGTGTGGGGAGAGGGGGGATTGTGTGTGTACGAGAGAACAATGGTGTTAGTGAGAGAGAGGGAGGGAGTCTGTATAATGGTGCATGTGTAAATGAGACAAGGGACCTAAGTGTGTGTAAAAGAAAGGGGGGTCTGTCTGAGTGAATAAGGTTGGCGTTAAAGCCGGGGCCTGGACTGGGGGGAAAGGAGGGGACAGGCGCAAGGCAGAAGGTTCACCTAGGGCGCCTAATACCCTTGCACTGACCCTGCCCACTTTATGTATGCAGATGATCAATTTTTTATATCATCTGCATCATTAGGCTTTCCTAATGATGATTTTCAAAGGGTCATGCAAGTGATTTATAATTGGCTAACTGAAAATATGTTATCATTAATAAATGTTGCCAAAACTACTTTGGTTTGGGTAGGGAAAAATATACTTTCTAATGTACCTAATTCAGTTATGTTTCAACAAACTTCCTTATCAGTAGTTTTTCAGACCAGAAACCTTGGTGTTAATTTGGAAAGTAAATTGTCCATGAAGGCACATTTGAAGAGAGTAACAAAAAAGTTTGTTATAAGCTGAAATTACTAAAATCATTGAGGAATTTTAGAATAGTTCTTCAAGATGGCTGCATTGTAGTGAGCTGGTGTTTGGAACCCCTCAATTATTCCTCATTTCTATTCCAATATGCCTCGTACTAAGAAGGCAAGGATTTGGGAGATGATCCCAGTCACTCCTGGGTCTGATCTGCTCTAACCTAAAATTGAGGGTTTCCTCACCTCAGCGATTGGAGCCACTGAGCGAGTGGCTCCTTCCCCGGACTTCAGTGCTACTCTAAGCCCTGGTGCTTCGACTACTCTGCCTCTCCCTCTTCGGATAACATCTGCAGGTGACCCTTCACTGCCGTGTGGGTTGCTACTGAACCCTGGATCGGTGGTATCTGGGGAAGACTCTCCTGCTGCAATCGTGAAGAATCCAGTGGTGTGCCAGAAGACCCTTCGGTGTTATTGGGTCAGTCTCAAACCTCTGTGGGTGGAGATGATCCAGCGGTTAGACCCCGGATATTAACTTCAACACCGGAAGAGCATGGAGAAGATCTTCCAGAGGCCTTTGCTTCACAGAGCAGTAAAGGTTTGGAGCATGTTATAATTCATCCCTCTTTGCTGAAGCCTTCAGTGGTTACTTTATACTCAGTTTGGTCTGCATTGATGGTTTTGGAGAAATCTATTTCTTTGTTGGTGGATGTAACCTCTACTTTTTCCTCTTGTATTCATTCCACTGAATTTCTACTGGGCTCTCAATCTGATAAAATTCAAGATTTGGAAAACAAAATTGCTTCTTTATAAATAGGCTCAAGGGACTTTGATTCAATCTGATATGTCCCAATCAAGGAAGTTGGAAAATAAGAATCTTCTTGAATCTTAAGTATTTGAATTTTTCTCAATCTGACTTGATTTCCCCTATTGATTTATTCAAGAAATATATTTTAGAGGTTCTTAAGATACCTGTGGAAACCATACCCACTATTGCTAAAGCTTATATTATAAAGCATTCAGATATCAACCTTGATGGCCAAGTTCAAGATCTGGATCCCAATTTGAATTTAACTGAATTCTTGGAAAAATTGACGGATATTTCTATTTCTAGTGACGGGACTTTATTTCTTTTGTTTTTCCCCAGAGATCTTGTACTTAGAATATTTTTCCGTTACCAAATCTTTTATTGTCAGCAATTCAAGAGCAACGTAAAAAATTTCTCACTATGCGTTCTGAGGCTATGGCATTGGGTGTGAAGTTTACACTTCAGTACCCTTGTAAATGTGTACTTTCCCATTTGGGATCCAGATTTGTTTATTTTTATCCTACTCATTTGAGATCTTACCTTGATGCTCAGGTTAGTTCTGCTTAGTTTTGTATGATTATTGTCAGACTGTAAATGTTAAAACACTCTCTCATTTTCCTTTTTATTATTTCAGTGCTTTATTATCTTAGCACTTTATATCAATCTTTTCATCTTGAGTCTCACTATTTCCTACAAATGAGTGAATTGTTTGGTTGAATTATATGTTGCCTTTGCTGTATAGTCAATATAATGTATATTGATATTATATAATTGTTAACCAACTTATGTTATTTCTCTACGTGTATACTTTATTTTTAAAAATGTCAATAAACATAAATTAAAAAAAAATTGTTCTTCAAGTGTTAGCATTTTCTCAAATAGATTTCTGCAACAGTTTGTTTGTAGGATTACCAGATACTCAAAAGTGAGCAATACAACTGGTACAGAAGTAAACTAAGCGGCAGGGGTTCTGGGCATGCACCCAGGCATGTCAGTATTTATGCGCACATCTCTGGTTCATGCCCTGAAATGCCCATGCCCCACCCAGACCATGTCCCGTCCCTTTTTGAAAACTTTTGAGATGTGTGTACTGCGGGAGATATGCGTGTATCTGGGTGGCTTTTAAAATCTCGGTATGCACGAGCCCGACTTGTGCAAGCATCCCCTAATGGATGCATGCACCGGGCTTTTAAAATTCATCTTATAGTTTTTACAGAGCTTACAGTATTTATACAGTTTTCATTTATTTAATATTTTATTCAATATTAAATCTGTAGCATGTGTTTAATTGTGAATGTTTTAAATTTTAATCTGTTTTGAATAAATACTTGGAGATGCGGAATATAAGCTTACAATAAATAAATAAATAGATAAAATAAATAATGGGAAAAGAATGCTATGTATTTATCCCTGATAAATTTGAACATGTAATGGAACATGTAGATCACATAAAGAAAGAAATTTCTAAACTCCAACAAGAAGAATCTTGGAACTTATGATCATCATTTGGTATTTTAGGTACTAAAATATTCTATGGTATTTTAATGGTTTTTGGCCTTTTACTGGCCCTGTTTGTTGCTTTAATGCTAATGAAATGTTGCTTGAATTGTACTGCAAATATTGCTGCTAAAGGTATGCAGTGTACTGAAATCTAGTCAGAAACAGTTATACAATATGTATGTTGAAATGATCAGACAAGATAAAGCATACGAACAAGAAGTTAGACTCATGGAGATACAAGTTTGAAAAGAAAATTCAAGATGAAATCTGAGATGAGAGAAATTGTAAAAACAAATTGAACCACCCTTATTATATTAAGTCTTTTAAACTAAGCTAAGGCAAGGCTTGAGGAATAAAGCTAAATGAGCTAGGCAAACTTTACTTATGTGGTCTGTGGTAAGTAATAGAAGGGGAGTGTATGTTGGAGACCAAGGACTGAGCAAGTATGTCTAAGGAACAAAAAATGATTGACATACTAAGAAAAAACAGCTTGGAGTGTTTTTCTTCAGTCAGCACAAATTAAAGGTTAAAGAATAAACTAAAGACTAAAGGATGGAAATGAAGAAAAGAGTGCATGGAGTAATTTGATGGTGTGGTGGTTATTACCCTTAACCAGTAAGCCTTGATACTGTTAATGCAACTCCATCATTGCTCTCTGCAATGGCAGGGGGAAAAGTGGAATTAGATTCATTCAGGAACCGAGGGCACCAACTTTTACAGTCTGTGGAAAAAGGTATGGGGGTACCTTGCTGATGTGGCGGTTACTACTCTTAACCAATAAGGCTGTTACTTTTGATGCAACTCAAACATTGCTTGTGGGGAAAGAGATAAGCATGGGGGGGGAGGGTTTGGTGTAACGGGGAACTGGATTCAAACAGCAGCCAACGAGGGCCCTGACTTTTATGGTCTGGGAAACATATAAGCATAGGGTAACCTACATGGCACAATGCAAACTACCATAAGCTTACTGGGCAGACTGGATGGACCATTTGGTCCTTTTCTGCCATCATTTCTATGTTTCTATATATGTTATGCTCTTCTTATCTACGAGTAAACTACAAAGGCAGCATTAACAGCTTACAAATTGTAGAACTCTCTGGAAGATTCCACTCCAGAAATTATAAAAAGCACTTGTAAATTTTGGAGTGGGAAGAGCTTTCTGCTCTTGTCCGTAGTTTTATGCTGCAGCAAGGTACAGAAAACCCATAATTGAGAACTTTTTGTCATACCTTTCTGTTAATAAAATGTTTTTTTCTGATTAAACCTGATGGTGTTGCCAGTTTTGTCTGTTTTCAACACTGTTGAGTGAAAAAATATTCTGAATTGTTTTAAATGTGCTGATTAGTAACTTCATGGAGTGTCCACTAATCTTTTTATTTTTCTAAAAGAATAACCAATTTGTATTTACCTATTCCACTCCATTCATGATTTTATAGACCTCTATCTTATCAATCCTCAGCTGTCTCTTCTTCAAGCTGAAGAGCCCTAACCTCTTTAACCTTTACTCACTGGGGAGCCATTCCATCACCTTTATCATTTTGGTTGCCCTTCTCTGTACCTATTATAGATCTGCTATATCTTTTTTGGGATGCGATGACCAGAACTGCACTCAGTACTCTAGGTGTAGTCACACCATGGAATAATGCAGAGATATAATATTCTCCTTTTTTTTCCCTAATAATTTCTAACATTGTTTCCTTTTTTGAACACCGCCATACACTGAGCCAAGGATTTCACTGTATTGTCCATGATGACACCTAGATCCCCATTCGCGGTGGTGACTCCTAATATGGAACCTAATATTATGTAACTACAGTTTGGATTATTTTTCCCTATGTGCTTTGCTTTACACTTGCCCACATTAAATTTCATCTGCCCTTTGGATTCCCAGTTCTACAAGGTCCTCCTGCAAATTCTTACAATCCGCTTGTGATTTAACTAAAGAATATTTTTGGAATAATTTTGTGACAACTACATATTTGATAATTTCACTTGTTCCCTTTTCCAGTACAGATCCATTGGACACTTCACCATTTACCTTTTTCCATTGATAAAACTGACCATTCAGTCCTACTTTGTTTCCTGTCTTTTAACCACAATATAGGTTATTGCTTCCTATCCCATGACTTTTCAATTTCCTGTGGAGTCTCTCATGATAGACTTTGTCAAACACCTTCTGAAAATCTAGATATACTATATTCACTGGCTCACCATTATCCACATTTATTAAGCCCTTCAAAAAAAATGTAGTAGATTGGTGAGGCAATACTTCCCTTGGGTAAATCCATATTGACTATGTGCCATTAAACCATGTCTATCTCTATGTTCTGTAATTTTATTCTTTAGAATGATTTCTGTAATTTTTCCCATTACTGACATCAGGCTCACTAGTCTATAGATTCCCTGTTCACCACTGGAACCCTTTATAAAGATCTGCCTTACATTGGCCACTTTCCAATCTTCAGTGCCATGGACAATTTTAATGATAGGTTACAAATTACTAGTCATATCTGCAATTTCATTTTTCTTTCAGAACTCTGGGTATAAACCATTTGTTCCAGGTGATTTGCTACTCTTTAGTCAGTTTGCTCTATTACATCTTTCAGGTTCAGTTCCTGAATCATCACTGTTAATCATCATTTCCAGAATGGGTATTTTACCCCCCCCCCCCCCCACAACATCCTCCTTGGTAAACACTGAAACTCATATAGAGTGCCTCCATCCTTTCCACCAGGTATCATCATGTAAAATTCTTGTGCCTACAGCAGTCCCCTCACCCAATTCCTACCCCTCCTCCTTTTCAGAGCACTCACTGGGTCTACTATTATCCCTCTCCAAATTCAGCCCAGCCACATCCCATAGAAACCTCAGCAGGACAGCACAGTTTTGCCTACTTGAAAATCACTATATTGAACGTGAAGTCTTCAGATTTGATAAAAAGTAGCTAGAACTTTGTTGCACGGTGGCACCAGCATATGTAGGAACTTTTGAGTTCTGCTCAGACACACATGGGCTCTTTGACACAAACACTCTCTGATACACAAATTCTGACAACACACATGCTCTCATTCACTCAGACATTTACTCACACCCATGCTTTCTTTGACACAAACTCAGGAGCAAATGACGTTTTCTTGCTCATTCATTTAGTGGGAAATTTTTCATTTTCTCTGCCAGTTTTTGGGAATGTGCATATCTTATGTTTTTATTTTGCATAGCACAGCAGCAAATATATTTGTTTCTGTTTCTCTGTGGTTGCATTGCATACAGAGTCTAGCTCCTTGAGGTTTTCAATTCATATACACACACTTTGTCAAACTCTGTTGAACTGTTTTGACACACATTTGAAATAGCTTTATATTTAGTTTATTAGATATCTGTTATTTTACATTCAAGTATTCCAATGCAAAATATACAACCATATTTAAGTTTTAGAATGCATTTATTTGCATATATATGACAGTTTTCAAAAGCATATAGCCTGCTTAGAATTAAAATCATGGATTTAAAGATAAAGTCTCTCATAGCCCTCAGCATGAGAATTGCCATACTAGGTCAGATTGAGGGTCCATTAAGCCCAGTATCCTGTTTCCAACAGTGGCCAATTCAAGATCCCAACCAGTAAATAAATATCATGCTACTAACTCACAGGAATAAGCAGCGGCTTTTCCCAAATCTATTTGGTTAATAACAGGCACACACAGAATTACTTACATACCCACCCACCCACCCACCATCTTTTTCTCTTACACACTTGTTTTGACACACAATCTTGCTCTCATACACACTGACATTTTCTTGCTGACTCTCTCACTCAGACACTTTTCCTCTCAAAGACACTGAGAAATTACTATTATCCTGATAATTTACTTTTCTTTAGGACAGTCAGATGAATCCAGAGCAAGTGAATTTTGCACTTCTACCAGCAGCTGACGTCACAGTACATATACCCCTGCAGTGACCTCAGCCTGCCAGAATTCTCTTCAATAGCAACTGTGGACAGACTAATCAAAAAGCTCAATTAAAAACAACTAACCATGTCAATAGCCAACAAACAACTCTGAGCTCCCATAAGAACATATTAACACTAGTCTAGGGACTGGATTAACACCAGTAATCCCTGTAACATGTAGGCACACAGAAGGAACAATATGCAACCAAGGGAGGGAAGCTGGATTCATCTGATTGTCCTAAAGAAAAGGAAATTATCAGGTAAGTAATTTCTCTTCTTGGCACCCATTCAGATGAATCCAGAACAAGAGGGATGTACCCAAGCTACTCCCAAATAGGGTGGGAGGCTACCTGTGGTCCAGACAAAACCACATGCACAAAGGCCGCATCCTCGCGGCCCTGAACATCCAGGCAATAATACCTGGAAAAGGTGAGTAAGGAGGACCACGTTGCAGCTTGGCAAATGTTGATGGGAAACAACAATCTAACTTTGGCCCATGACACTGCCTGAGCCCGAGTAGAATGAGCCTGAACCTGACTAGGCAACAGCTTCCTAGCATCCACGTATGCAGCCTGTGAGGCTGGCTCTCCCTGTCTAGTACGGCCATTAAGGACAAACAGGCGATCCGACTTCCGCAAAGATTTATTAACCTCCAGATACCTGACAATATGTCTCTTGACATCCAAGATGATACTCCTCTGCATTTCTTTCTTTATCCAGAGATGGCAGGGAGATGGTCTGATTCAAATGAAATCCAGTGACTACCTTCGGTAAAAAGGAAGGAACAGTATGCAGCTGGGCCGTCCCTGGAGTCACCTGGATAAATTGATCCTGGAAAGACAAGGCCTGCAATTCAGAAACCCTGTGCTCCTGAACAAATTGCCACAAGGAACACCATTTTCAAAGTCAGCAACCACAAGGGCCTGCCAAAAAATCCTCGACCAAATTAAGACTCCATAAGGGCACCAGAAACTGCAAAAGAGAACGAAGATGTTTCATTCCTTTCAGAAAACAGGCCACATCAGGATGAGCTGACAAGGATCCACTATTTACCTGACCTCTGAAACAGGCGAGAGCCGCTACTTGTACCTTTAAGGATTTAAGAACCAAAATAGGCGGAATCTTGACCAAGGAAGGAAGAGCACCTTGATCTTCACACCAGGCTTCAAACATCCTCCAAACTTGCACATAGGCCAAGGAAGTGGAGAACTTTCTAGCTCTAAGCAAGGTGGAAATCACTGCAGCAGAGTATCCAAGTTTCAACAAGCAAGACTTTTTAAGGTCCATACAGTAAGACAAAATTGAGTTGAATCTTCGTGAAGGACAGGTCCCTGCTGCAACAAGTTCCTGTGCACTGGAAGCCGAAGAGGTGAATCCACCAGGAGCCTCCGCAGATCTGCATACTACTGTCTCCTGGGCCAACCTGAGCAAGAGCACCATACCCCTGTGGCATTCGATCCTGCAAATCAATCTGCCCAACATGGGCAATGGAGGAAAGGCATAAAACAACTTGTTTTCGGGCCACTCTTGCACTAGGGCATTGATCCCCAATGACTTCGGATCCCTTCTGCAGCTGAAGAATCGTGGAACCTTTGCGTTGCAGAGCGTTGCCAACAGGTCCAGGAACGAGAGACCCTCAGCGATCTTGAATCAGCTGAAATGCCTCTTCTGACAATGCCCACTCTCATGGGTCCAGACTCTCTGCTGAGAAGGTCTGCTCTGATGTCTTTGCCTGCAATGTGCGAGGCTGAGATCATCTGGAGATGTTCCGCGCCCATTCCATAAGTTGATCTATTTCCAGTGACACCTGCTGGCTCTTGGTACCTCCCTGCCTATTGATGTAAGCCATGGTCACTGCATTGTCCAACATTATTTGGATTGACTGACCTTGCAGCCTGTTACTGAACTGCAAACATGCCAACCGGATGGCCCTGGCTTCCAGCTGATTGATGTGCCAGAGAGACTCTTCTACACTTCAATGCCCTTGCACCATCAGCTCCTGACAGTGAGCTCCCAACCTTGGAGACTCTCATCCATTGTCAGCACTAGACAGGCTCGTGGGGACAAGAAGACTCCTTCCGTAGATGATCCACCTGCAGCCATCACTGCAGTTGGGAGAATACCTCCATCGGCAGGTGGAGCTGAATCAAATAGGCCTGAGCCTGCAGATTCCACCGAGACAGCAGAGAGTGCTGAAGAGAATGCATATGCGCCCTCACCCATGGCACCACTTCCAAGATCAGTGCCATTAAACCAAGAACCTGCAGGTAAGACCATACTGTTGGGCACAGAGTGTTCAACAACAGATGGGCATGAGCAAGCAACTTTTGAATTTGAGCTTCCGATAGGAACACCTTGCCCTGCTGCATGTCGAACCAAACCCCCAGGTATTCCAGTAACTAAGTGTTTATTTTATTTATTTATTTAAATTCTTTTAATATACCGATGCTCAAGACCAGGTCTTATCGTACCGGTTTACAATGAACTAGGGGGAAAAAACCAGTTAACAATGGAAGCAAGAAATTACATTATAACAGGGAATGTGGAACTTGGTAGTTAGAGGAAAGGATAGGTTAACCAATTTCTAACAGGAGAACAAAGCAAATAAGCAGAAACGTAAGTGCTTACATGGTAAGCATTATATACCAAAAGTAGGCAGAGGGTTGCTCTGCCTACTTTATATACCATATAAATGCTTATATAATGTAAGCATTATATACATGTAAGCATTATATACCATATAAATGGTATATAATGCTTACATGGTAAGCATTATATACCATAAGTAGGCAGAGGGTTGCTCCTGGCTAGGTTCACCACCCAGCCAAGCTTCCGCAACAGGAAAATCACCTTGCGAGTTACCAGGTGGCTGTCTTCCAGGGACTTGGCATGAATCAGCCAGTCGTCCAAATATTGGGTACACCAGGATTCCATCCTTTCTCAATGCTGCCGCAATTACCACCATTATCTTTGAAAAGGTCCTAGGAGTAGTGGCCAGATCAAAGGGCAGTGCCCGAAACTGAAAGTGGCGTCCCAAAACTGCGAACCAAAGGAAGCGCTGATGCTCTGGTCAGATGGAAATGTGAAGATACACCTTAGAGCCAAGAAGGTCAAGAATTCTTCCAGCTGCACAGCTATTTTTACAGAGCACAATGTTTCCATGAGAAAATGATTCACTCATAGATGATGGTTGTCGCCTTTGAGGTCCAGGATGGAATGAAAGGAGCCCTCCTTCTTTGGCGTAATGAAATAAATGGAATATCGCCCCATATTTTCTTGAGCACAGGTACTGGGACCACAGCCTTCAGACTCAGGAGCCTTGTCAATGTAACCTCCACCACCTGCTTCTGGGGGGAGAAGCAGGGAGATGCTATGAACACATCCCGAGGAATACTGTAAAATTCTGTTGCATATCTGTCTCGTTATCATCTCCAGGACCCAGTGATCTGATGTGAGCTTGACCCACCTCTGATAAAAGAGAGAGAGATGACCCCCCACCCCATCTCCTGTTACTTGGGGTGGGTCGGCAAACCTTCATTGGGAGGGTCCACCACCTGAGCTTGCACCTCATCTGGGCTGTTGGGAATGAAAGGACTGAGATTTACCAAAGCGCTGAGTCCTCTGAAAAGTCGCTCCTCTATAGGGCTGAAAATTCCGGGATCCTCTAGCATGACCTCTCATGATAAGGGAGCGCTGTGCCTATCTCTTAGCTTCCAGCAAACGACGAACAGGAGATTTGCCCCACTTACTGGCCAGTTTCACTAACTCGCTGCCAAACAAGAGCAAGCCGTAAAAAGGCAATTTGGTGAGATTAGCCTTGGAGGTTGCATTGGCCGACCAGTTCCTCAACCATAACTGGTGCCTGGTCGCCACAAATGAAGTCACCCTGCTGGCCAAAGTGTGGACCAAATCACAACCCGCATCAGCCAAAAAGGCAGCAGCTGGTTCCATAACTGACCTGGAATTTACTCCAGAGTCATCAACCTCCTGGAAAAGAAGCAAACAAGAGTGAGCCATCAAGAAACAAGAAGAAGCCATCTGTAAGGACATTGCCACAGCTGTACACGCCTGCTTAAAAATAGGTTCAATCTTTCTATCATGAGCATCCTTCAAGGCTGCTCCTTCCACGGGCATAGTGGTTCGCTTGAGACTGCTCACACCAGTGCATCTACCTTCAGAAAACGTAAGCGCTCGCTCATAACTGGATCCAGAGGGTATAGGCCTTCCACAATCTGACCCCCTTTTAAAATATCCTCTAGAGCACCCCACTCAAGATCAATCAATTCTTGTATGGTGTGAATGGCTTCCATCACAGGGAAGAGGCTTTACACAAGGAAACCAAAATAGGATTTTTCTTTGGCTCAGAAATGGGACCAGCCCAGGAACTCCAAGCACAGTCAAGGTCTGAGAAATCTGGCAGTTCATCTGTTTAAAAAAACTGCAACATCGTTCTATACAGTTCCAATCCCGGGGGTATTTCCCCATTCTCAAGAGCGGTAGGAGCGGTGTCAGCAGCCATGGGTCCAGATCGCCAGTCAGAGGAGCTGCTGTTGCTTGGGGGTTACTCCGGTGCAGAGCCAAAGGTCCAGGCAAGGTTCCTACCTGTGCCTCTGTTCTAGGAGCATGGGACAGAACAGAGGACTGCGCCTGAAGAAAAGATTGTAACCCCTGAAAAAATTCTTGGCTGAGATGCCCGACTGACAAGCAGTGCAAAAACAGAGGTGTTTAGGCTTCTTAGGCACAGGTGCCTGGAGGTAAGGGTCCAGCTGGTTTTTTTTTAATATATATAAATAAAACAGTTAACTAGGCGCCCAAAAAGATATGCATCCAATATTTAGATGTGCACACCTAGGCACTCATGCAGGCGGCCAACGGGAAAGTGCACAAAAAAAGAAAGCATACAGTACTAGAAGTGCACTGACTTAAGCAACGCCTAGTGGCTGCACACTTAACAAGGATGCTCAGAGGATAAGGTTTTTACTATGTGCCCAAAAACTGGGTGCACAGCGAGATGCATATGCCAAATGGGCAAGCCTGCAGAGGGCAGCCTAATAAAGCGCGTGAAAATTGTTGCGGCCTATCACAGAGCATACAGCAAAAGCCTCGGAGCGGGGCCTGGCCTAGCCTAGAAAGGCTGCTCAACCCGCCAAGCTGCCCACATCCCTCTACCTCCCATGGTGCGGGACGAATGTCGGAACAGTGTGACGAGCATGGAGACTGGAGGAAGCCCTGCATGTAAAAACCTCCCACTCAGTCTCTGTATTTTTTTTTTGTTTAACTTTTAGCAGAGCTTAGCCTTACCTGGCTGCGTGGGAAGAGGGCATTTGCTGTCACCGCCCTGCTCGGCTTTTAGTCCCTGCTGCCTTTCAGCTGCTCGAGCAGCTAAGCCCAAGGCACACCTCTGAGGGACCATGGAAATCACCTCAGGAAATCGCAACTGGGAGAAGGACCATTTAGTATCACTGCAGGAGAGTAGGGTGGTAATCATCTTCTTTAATTCTCTTTCTTCATATCGAAGCAATCCCCAGTGGGGAAATGCATCTCCACCAGCTGCTTGGAAATGGAGCATACTGGTGCGCTGAGATCACTGCAGGGGTATACTGTGACTTCATCTTGCTCTGTCTCCAGCTGCTGCTAGACGTGTTCTGGATTCATCTGAGTGGATGCTAAGAAAATATGATTTTGCTCTGATAGACACACTCTGACACTTTCTCATACACATTCTTGCTGATGCATATTCACTCTCTCCAATCCACACTTTTTCAGTTTTTTTTGCTGATGCACCTAAGCTCTGTTTTGACACACTGTGACACGCTCCCTCTCTCACATGCATTCTTGGTCTCTAACACATGCTTTCACTCTTTCACTTAACTTTTCCTTTCATAAATACATGCATGTTACTCTTACACACTTTTTCTCTCACTCTGACACTCACTTTTTAATTGATACTTAGTTTTTTTATTCTCACTCGACACACACACTCCCACTGCTGTTCATCATTACGGCCAATTAAAAGATTTTGTTGCTAATTTAGTGCTTTTTTCCCAACCCGGAGATTGAAAAAGAAAGCAAATGTAGCTAATTTTTAAACAATTAAGAAACAAACGATAACTTTTCCACATTTTTTAAATTTCCATGCGGTTTCCTACTGCCTGAACTTGAATGTGAGGAAACAGAAAGTATATTTGGTCGCGCCCCGCCCCTTTGGGCTCCATCCCACAATGCTATACGGCAAGGGTCCAGCGGGTCTGTCAAACTATGTAGGACATAGCCAATAGGAAAGCGCTGCAGTATTAAAGCCATAGGAAGGGAAGGGCCAGTCAAAAGTGACGCACAGCGCAGAGAAAAGCTCGCGCTCGGGTCCTGCATCCTGGATGGGCTTTTCCGCCCCCGAAGTGTTGCATCATCAGGGTCTTTCTTTTAGGTGGCCAGAGCCAGTTTATTCACGATTGTTTTCACATTATACAAGCAAAACATTACAAAGGCATGCTTATAAACAAAGATCTCCATGATGTGATTTTAAAATAATATTTATATCGTATAAAGAATTGCAACCTAGTGGAGTGCCGACAAATCCTCGCTGCGAGACTTTAGGCGTCTGCTGCAGACTCCTAACCTCCTTTTGGTCAAGATGGCGGGCGATGAAACAGGAGTGACTCTGGGGCAGCCGCACTTGTCTCGGCAGGATCTTGGTTGTTTGGTGAGGAGCTGTGGTGTCAGAGACAAGCAAATAAATGGGGAATGAATAAGCTTGTAGCGCGTCGTCATGCTCTGTCTTGGGGGGCTAAGGATGGGATAGAAAGGGATAAGAGGGAGAATGAAAGGATGAGGACATGGAGAATATAGGGAGGGGAATAAGGAATAGTAATACAGGGAGATTGAATGTAGTGGGAGGATAGCGTTAGCAAGCATGAAGGCAGTATGACGGTAGAGACTGCATGGCCTCCGAAGGCGTATGTATAGGGCTTTGCCTGGTATAACTTTAAGGACATATGATTTGCCATAGTAGGTCAGACAAAGGTCCAGCAAGCTCAGTATCCTGTTTCCAACGGTGCTCGAGCCAGGTCACAAGTCCCTAGCAGATCCCACGCGGTAGAGAGAGACTAAGTTGCTTATCCCAAGAATAAGCAGTGGAGTTCTGCAGCTCTACCTTAATAATAGTTAATGGACTTTTCCTTCAGGAGCTTGTCCAAACATTTTTTTAAAGATAGGTACACTAATAGCTTTCACCACATTCGCTGGCAACGAATTCCAGAACTTAATTATGCCTTGAGTAAAAAAAAATTTCTCTTATTAGTTTTAAATGTATTACCTAGTAGCTTCATTGTGTACCCTGGTCTTTGTACTTTTTGAAAGAGTAAACAACTGATTGTTTACTTGATCCATACCATTCATTATTTTATAGACTCCAGTACTGTCTTCTCAAGAAAGCATTTTCTGGGCTTGCTCCAACATAGTGGAATTTTCATCCCTTTGCACTAAGGCTTGAATCTGAGATGATGTAGTTTAGAAAGCAGTTAAAAACACATTTGATTTCTCTGGCATTTTCTCTTTCAAGTTAGGCAGAGGTTGTGTGTGTGTGTGTGTGTTTGAGTTCCTCGTATGAGATAGCTTAATTGCGTTTATAAAGTATTTTATTTATGTAACTTTTATCTTTATGTAATTATGTCAGTATGGCCTGTCTTATTGTTTGTTTTATTGTTAACTGCCTATTAATTAGGTTGCATATATAAATCATTTAATAACAATGTTTTTTGCTTGGTTTTGCAGCCAGATTAAAAGTTGTATGTGAAAGTAAATATGATTCTGCAAAATCTTTAATGTGATATCTCCTTTTGTGTACAATGTTTTGTTGGCGAGAGAGTGCAAAAGGTGATTTCTAGTAAAGTTGCAATTATATAAAGCCAGGGTCCCCCAAAAGCAAATTACAATAATTTTATTGGCATGACAATTTAATATGTACTGCCAAATAGAATGATTAAAATAAAAGTGTGAAAAGAGAGAAACAACTACAAAATAATGCAGCCCTTGATAGCTACAAACTGTTCTTGTTTTCAGGATTTCCACAATGTATATGCATGAGCTAACTGCAGGGCTGGAAATTTGGTGCCAGGTTGAGGGGAGCTGCCATGACTGGTAAAAAGAAACTGGAGGAAAGACACTGGAGGTGATGGAGAGCTGCTGGGAAGGGTAGAAACAGGAAGAAAGGGAAATCAAAGAGTAAAATGTATAGTAGGAAAGCAAAATAAGCCCAACTCCCAGCCCATTCCCTCCCCCCCAAAAAAGATAAAGCAAGAATAAAAAAGCACAGTAAGGGGAAACTAGATTAAAAATAAATAAAAAGTAAGGGCAATCACTATCCTGAAAAATTTTGGGTTGGCACCCACATTATTTCTAAATATTTTTCCAAGCCTGGATGTATATATACATGCAGTAGAGACAATGTGTGCACTATCTAGCTCAGAGGTACCCAAATGGTGTGCTGGGGGTGTGGGGAGATTTTCAGGTGTACCGCACAATTTTGGCCACCTGCACAGGGAAGATGGGCAGGTCACAGCTGATGCTTCCAGCAGCAAAGTCTTGCTCTCGCTCCTTCTCTTCCTCCCTCTCCATCTCCTGTGCCATGGCTTCCCTTCAGCAGAAGGCATCAGCAGGAAGAACCCCTTACCTGCAGTTGTCTTTTGAAGTGGGAACCCTATAGTATCATGAGACCTCCTGGCCCAGCACAATTCTGACTTCAGGTCAGGTAAGAAGCACTGCTTGCCAGATTTCTCTTGCTGTCTGGAGGCCACCCAGAGGAGGGAAGGGAAGATGGTGGTGATGCCAGGGGGTGCGAGAGGAAGGGAATGTGGTGATTCTGAGTAGAAGAGGAAAGGGAAGATGATGGTGTGCTACAACAAAGTGAACCCACTACTGGGTGTGTTGCAACATAATAAAATGTTGTGAATTGCTGTTCTAGACTACTGGAAAAAAAACTTTAACGGAGAAATGACACCAATTTAAAAGTGTTATAGGTTTATGTAATCATTCAGTTTCATATGTGACTTGATCTAGCTGCAGACTTGAGAAAACCTATTGTATATGCACTGTAATGGGGGCCCAATACTAGATGGCTCTGCTTTGGTGGGGCACAGAATGCAAGAGTGCTAGGAAAAAATTAGAAATCCATACAAATGAAGAGACCCGACCCCCCCCCCCCCCCCAATAGACAAAACAAAATTGAAAGATGACCTCCATGGAGTATATCAGATTTCCAGGAGCATTGTTAATATTTGTATGGGATATGGTGCTGCTTCATCTGGGTCCATTTGCCAGGAGAGTTTCCTGGTTTTACAACTGCAGCAGCTGGCTCCTGATGGTGCTTCCCTCTGCTGCTGATTTCTGCCCAAGGTGCCTGTAGTCTGGCCTGCCCAGTCCCTGTAATGGAGTTTGCAGTCAGGTATCCACAGGGACCAGGATCGGGCAGCTGAGTGTGGCAGTGGAAACTGTGTTTGAGAGCTAGGCTTCTTCTAGTGCTGTGCTGCATGTAGCAGGCAGAAGCTGTGTGGCTGGTGCTTGAACTGGAGCAGTGCAACTGGCTCAGTACTATGAGAGCTATATAACCCTGATGGTGAGCGTGCCTTCAAGTACACACTCCATCCAAACCCATGCGGCCATCTGTGTCTCCTCCATTCCTGCCTCACCCAGGTATAGTACTCTCCTTCCCTCATTCCTCTTGCTCTCCTCTCCCATTGCTCCCTCAGTCAGTCCTCTAGGGCCCTTATTGGGGCACAAGATAGAGCCACTTCCTTGGTCCCTGTTCTTTAGTTTTCTGGGCCTGGAGAACCCAGCAGCCATGCTGCTGTCTTATTTATTTTAACTTACATATATAACTTTCCTTGCATGCGCATATGAAAAATGTATAGATGGTCAAGGTCGGTAATGAGGCATTTAGTACTAAATTAAAAAAAACAAACCCCACCCTAAAAATAAAAAAAAAAAAATTAAAATTTAAAGGTAAAATAATTTTGCCCTGGTTTCTAAACATTTGGCTGGTGCACAAGTTTTCTAAATATTTTTCCACTCCTGCCTTGATATTTAATTGTTGATGTAATGGTGCTGGAGGTTGTGAGGCACGGAGAAGCAAAGGCAAGCTGCATTCACAGAAAGAGAGGGAATGAACCATGGGGAAGTGCCTGTGCTGTGTTGGGGAGCCTTCTTGTCTGAGGTGGTTGGGCTGAGCTCTAAAAATGGACAGCTGGGCATCCTGGAGAGTGGGGGTGCTAGGAAATGTGGGAATGGGAAAGGGAGGGGACTGCTGCAGGCTGGAGAAGGGCTGGCAACAAGCAAAAACTTTACATAACATGGCAGTACTGCAGTGGGGGCATTCATTATTTGAGCACATGAGCAGCAGCACAACAGTGGACTTCTTATCGTTTAGACAGGTGGATCCAGATCAAGTGGGTTATGCACATCTACCAGGAGATGGAGCAAAGCTGACATCACAGTGTGTGTGTGTGTATATATATATATATATCTGCAGTGACATCAGCCCACCAGTATTCTCCATCTCCAGCAGATGGTGGAGGTGCATCTCCCTACTGGAGATTGCTTAGAGAACTGAGAAGGAGGTTTTTGTTTTTTTTTTTATAGGGATTCCTCCTTCCTCCGGTCTCTGTGCTCGGCGTGCCGATCTGACGTTCGTTCCCACCTCCAAGGGAATTTAGGGGACGTGGGGAACCTGGCAGATTGAGCAGCCTTTTTGGGCTAGGCCCCTCTCTTAGGCTTATCACTGTGCGCCGTGTGGTAGTCCTAGAGGTGTTTTTGTGTGTTTTCCTGTGCATTAGGCTGTCCTCTTCAGTGCGTCTGGCTGTGCGCCCAGTTTTTGGATGCTTAGTTGGGCACCTGTTTGGGTGTCCAGTTGGTAGCGGTGTCTGTTTGAGGTGCGCTTTTATATATATATATATATATATATATATATATATATATATATATACGCACAATGTGAGTGGGATTGAGGGTGCTCAGTTTTTGGGCACTCATTGACGCACAGGGTTGTTCGTCTAAATTTTGGACTCCTGTTTTTTTGTATGTAGAGTATCCGAGCCACAGGCCTTGTCTTGCTGGGAGCGGTTCCTTCGAGTGACTAGGGGTGATACAGCTGCATACTGTTCCTTTCTTTTTGCCAAAACTGGGCTCGGATTTTCACTTGAATCAGTCCATTTCCCTGTATGTACCCGGATCAGTCCAGACTCCTGGGTTTTGCCTCCCCTCCAGCAGATGGAGACAGAGGTTTGAACGGACTCTGCCCTATACCCTGAGGTGCCACCTAGAGCGTGTCAGTATTTCTCTGTCTCCAGCAGATGGTGGATGTGCAAATCCCTTCAGTCTGGATTAGCTAGGAATATTTAAAAAAAAAAAAAAAATAGACCTTAGTTTAAAAAGAAAAAGAAGAAAACTTAGCATAAGAAGGACTAAGAAACTTTAAGCCTCCCAGGGGGTTGTCAGGTCCTGGTGGGACCATCCCCCCTGGTATTTGAGGCGGGGGGGGGGGCAGAGGGTTGAGAATCCTCTAACCAGCCCTCCTGGCAGTTTTCTGAGGGTGATATCAGGGAGCCCGGTTCACTCACCCTGAATGCCTGTCAAATTGCTGCTTCGGTTCCCTCCTGCGATTGCATTCCTTTTTTGGCGCCGTTCATCATGCCTCATGGGATGGCCTGCAGTGCGTGCTCGGCTCTCTCGAGCTGGGATTTGCTCAGAGTGCCTCCCCGGGGGGGGAGGGCTCCTCGGGGACGGCAGAGAATGCAATTTCACGCGGCGGCAATTCCCGGAGTCACCGAGAGCCTGGGAGGCTCTATCGGCCGCGTTAGCCTGCAATCCCGTTCCCGCTGAATGCAGGAATGGCAGCCATTTTAAAAGTTTTTACAGCACAGGAGCAGGCTGCTTTGGGGGAGGGAAATACACCACCACTGCTATCACGATGGCCTGGAGCCCCCGGGGGGGGGGGGGCATTAGGTCGGCTGATTGTGAAAGCTCGTCGGCGGAGGGCCCGGGGGGAAGACTCAGATTCTTCCTCCTTGTTCACCTCCAAATTCATTTTACTTCTCTACAAGGCCTTTAAGGCTCGGAAGGCGACCAGGAAGCATGGTACCAAGACTGCTCATTCAGCCTCAGCGCCCTCAGAGGGGGCAAAGGACCTAATTTGAACCATAGGCGTACCAAGCCCCCGGGGGGGGGGGGTTCAGCGAAACCTAAACGGCTGCTCAGATCAGTATCTTGTCCCACAGATACTTCATCTCCGGAGACTTCTAATGGGGAGGAGGCCTCTCCCCTAGATCCTCAGGGCCCGGACATGGATCCGGACAGTTACCTCAGCCTTCCAAGCAGGCGGGCACGCTGATGGTTGAGGGGGATGACCCGAAGGTGGTCCAGTTGTTCCGTAAGGATGAATTGGGTCCTCTTATTCCTGCTATTCTGGAAGAATTAGGCATAGAGGTTCCTCAGGAGGACGTGCGGCTGGAAGCCGTGGATCCGGTGATAGTTGGTCTCAGGGGCCCAGCTCGTTCTTTCCTTTTTCATATGTTCGTTCCTGACCTGTTTCGGGAGTGGGACACTCCAGACTTAGGTTTGAAGGTCAGCTGAGCTATGGATAAATTATATCCCCTACCGGAAGACGCTTTGGACCTCCTCAAGGTTCCTAAGGTAGATGGAGTGGTCTCTGCAGTGACAAAGAAGACCACTATCCCGGTGACGGGAGCCATGGCCCTTAAGGATTTGCAGGACAGCAAATTGGAATTGCAGCTAAAGAAGATTTTTGAAGTGTCAACTCTGGGGGTCTGTGCCGCCATGTGCAGCAGTTTTGCGCTGAGAGCCAGCCTCTGTTGGGTGCTGCACTTGCAGTCGATAGCATCCCTTTGGAACGCAGATGCGGTTCAGGCCGGTCGGCTGGAGGCCACGGTCGCTTACAATGCAGATGCGCTATATGATCTGCTTCGTACTTCAGGCAGGACTATGGTTTTGGTGGTCTCTGCCTGCAGGCTCCTATGGCTCAGGAACTGGTCCACGGATGTTTCTTCAAAAGCCCAGCTTTAAGGGGCAGTTGCTATTTGGGCAAGAGCTAGAGGACATGATTAAGTCTCTGGGAGAAAACAAGGTACATAAGTTACTGGAGGATAACCCCAGGACGAGGGGATCCTTTCCCCAGCGATGGAGATTCCGGGGAATTGCCGTTTTTGATCCTCCGTATCTTCGTCCCATCGGGGTTCTAGCCAGCAACATTCTTGGAATCAGTTCTTTCGAGGCCAACATCCTGGTAGAGACGCCCCACAGGCACATGGGGGTCTCAAGTCTGCCCAATGAAATGATGCCGGTTCACTCCTCCACATCAAAGATAGGGGACAGGTTGTCCCTTTTCCTAGAGGAGTGGACCACTTTGACCTCGGACCAGTGGGTCCTCAATATAATAGAACAAGGCTACGCTTTAGATTTTGCTCGGCCACTCCGGGAATGATTTCTGGTTTCCCCATGCTCTTGTGCACAGCCAGACATTTTTGTTTGTAACACCCTAAGACAACTGCAGGACTTGGATGCCATAGTTCCAGTCTCCGCAGGAGAGCTGAGGTAGGGTCGCTACTCCATTTACTTCGTGGTACCCAAAAAAGGAAGGTACTTTTCGTCCCATCCTCGACTTAGAGAGTCAATCTGGTTCTCAGGGTGCCTCGATTTTGCATGGAAACTCTTTGGTCTGTGATAGCATCCGTTCACAGAGGAGAGTTCTTGGCGTCCCTAGACCTGACCGAGGCGTATCTGCACATAGCCATCCGCCCAGATCATCAAAAGTATCTGCGGTTTGCAATCCTCTGGCATCACTTCCAATTTTGTGCTCTACCCTTCAGGCTGACTACGGCGCCCAGGGTATTCACCAAAATAATGGTGGTAGTGGCAGCAGCTCTCCGGAGAGAGGGCGTTCTGGTACATCCTTATTTGGATGATTGGCTGATTCGAGTGAAATCGGAGGACCTTTGCCGGAAGGCAGTACAGCAGGTCCTACAGCTGTTGAGCTCGCTGGGCTGGGTTGTCAATCCAGACAAGTCATCTGGTTCCCTCCCAGTCCTTGGAGTTCTTGGGTGCTTGGTTCAATACCATCTTGGGCAAGGTTTTCCTTACCGAGGAGCGAATTACCAAGGTGCAGTCTCAGGTGGAAGCCTTGCGATCCATTCCTCGTCCCAGAATCTGGCATTATTTACAGGTTCTTGGTTCAATGGCTTCCACTCTCGACCTAGTCCCATGGGCCTTTGCACATATGAGGCCGCTACAGTCCGCATTACTCTCCCGATAGAATCCGCTCTCAGAACAGTTTCACCTTCTTCTACCCCTTACGGACTCGGCGTGTTCCAGTCTTGTGTGGTGGCTCCTCCCGGACGACCTGTGTCGGGGAGTGGACTTGGAGTTACCCTCTTGGACAGTGGTGACCACAGATGCGAGTCTCTCCGGTTGGGGAGTGGTTTGTCAGGGAACAGCGGTGCAAGGTTAATGGTCAAGAACGGAGTCCTCTTGGTCGATCAATCGGTTGGAGACCAGAGCAATTCGGCTAGCTCTGCAGGCCCTCTTTCCCTTGGTAAAGGGGACTTCAGTAAGAGTGCTCTCTGACAATGCGACAACAGTGGCCTAAATTAATCGTCAAGGTGGAACCAGCGCGTGCTTCCCCAGGACAGCAGCTAATGGCCACTGTCCCGGCCGGCCTCCTCCTGCCCCTTTTTCAGGGCTCGGGACTTATGCGCGTAGCCGGGCCCTTTTGAAAGTGTGTGCGGTGCCCAGCCACACGTGTAAGTCCTGATTTTTATGCGCATGGCTGTTTTAAAATTCGGCCTTTATTCCATTGGTGCTTTAATTTCCTCTCATGGCTTTCAATACCATCTTTATGCTGATGAGTCCCACATTTACCTCTCTTCACCAGAAATTTCATTAGGAATTCCAGTCCCAAATCTCAGCCTGCTTGCCTGACATTGCTTTCTGGATGTCCCACCACCACCTTGAACTCAACATGGCCAAGACAGAGCTCCTTATCTTTCCCCTCAACATCACTTCCCTTCTTCCTCGTTTCTCTGGATAACCCTGTAATCCTCCCAGTCCTCTCAGCCCATAACCTAGGCATCATCTTCAACTCTTCTCTCTCTGTTTCTGTGCATATCCAAAACACTGCTAAAATGTGCTGTTTCTTTCTTTATAACATCACCCAAATCAGTCTCTTTCTTTGAGCAGACTACCAGAACCCCTATCCATTGTCTTTATTTATTTTGCTTACCTATCCACAATTCTAGGTCAGTAACAGGGTCACCTCCTGCTTAGATTATTGTAACTTGCTCCTCACAGGTTTCCCAGTGAGCCATCAATTCACCACAATACATCCAAAATTCAGCTGTGCAACTTATCATTTGCTAAAGTCGCTGCACCCTTATATCTCCTCTTCTGAAGTCACTACATTGGCTCCCTATCCATTCTTGCATACAGTTTAAGCTCCTCCTACTCTCCTACAAGAACCTTTCACACTGCAATTCCTCACTACCTCTCCTTTCTTCTCTCTACACTCTGTGTACTCCAATCATCATGCAAGTCACTCCTATCTATGCCCTCTTCTGCCATCCGTTCTTGACTGTGATTTCCTCCTGGCTGCACCATATGCTTCCTGAGCCAGTGTGTTATGCTCCCTCTCTTGCCTTATTTAAATTCTGTCTAAAAACCCATCTTTTTGAGCTGCTTTTAAATCTTAATCCCCAATTGTCCCACTTGCAGTCTCATTAATTTTTAACCATTTTCTTAATAAATGGAATTCCCAAAGTCTCTTTTGCCCTGTATGTTTCTTGATTAAATTGTAAGCTCTATAAAAAGAAAAGGGACGGTCTCTTATGTATTTTTTTGTACATTGCTGCACATGTTAAGTGTTAAATAGCAATAGTAAGTAAATACATATTGCATGTACTTATGTGGAAGTTTGTGTCTGAAGGAGGTTTCTGAGGGGTATTGATGTGTATTGGGGAATGGGTGTGTGCGCTTTAGTAGGTTTGTATATGTGTAAGGGGAGTTGTGGGGATTTTGGCTGTGTAGGTGAATTTGTGATTGGGGCAAGGGTGTGGAGGTGAATTGAGAATCTGCATCATTTATTTTTCCTGTCTTTTTTTGGTGGGGAGAATGGTGGTGTGCGTGGGTATGAGTGTGCTGGGAGCCATGGAGTCTCTCTCATTTGACACACTGAAGATATTTGAAAGCAGTAGATGGTCCACTGTAACTATTAATAACAGATCCCATGTGATTCCAGAAAAAGCCCACAAGGTGAAGGGAACACTCATAGGGAGAATATTTTATCCTTCCTTTTGTCTCAAAAGTTAAAACATATTGCTCTCTACAGTTGTATGCAAATGTTTATTCACCCCTGTCCAATTGTATGTTTTAGTGAATTTCTAAGTGAACAGAAGCTGACATAATCTCTGCATGGTACAAAGTCAAATATGACCTCTCTCTGCAATTTTTAATGCAAAGTTACTATGTTTGGCTGTTGAAAATAATAAAGCGAGTATGGCATGTGCAAAAGTTTGGACACCTTGTCAGTCAGTACTCTGTAACACCTTCTTTGGCAGAAGTAACAGCTTTCACTCTTGCTTTTGTAATTTTTTTCCCATTCTTCCTTGCAGAACTCTTCTAGTTCAGAAATATTCTTAGGCTTTCTTGCATGCAGTGCATGTTTGAGACCTCCATAACTGATTTTCAATAATCAGATAAGTTTAGAGATCATGAAATTCATTTCAAAATCTTCATCCTTCTGATAAGTACTTCATGGTTGGGTTTGTTTTTTTTTAACTCTTCATTAACTTTTCAGGCATACAGAAGTAAAAAAAAAAAAAAGGCATAGAATCACCCAGTATCCATCATTTAAGAAAAGCGCATGAAAGTTGTTTGCAAAAAATTTAGATAAAGCATAAAAACATGAAATCCATTATACAAAGGTTTAAAAAAAAAAAAAAAAAAAAGCACAGTTTATACTGGTCCATAATATTTTCTGCCATTTCCTGTACCTGACTATGCCAGTAATCTAATCCAGAGATGAATTTCCAGAAAATGGCTAGCCATCAAGAAAGCTGGCTGGCTAGGATTCTGTGTTTAGAGGAATATCCCCCCCCCCCCCCTCCCATCTTCCTAAAAACTCAAATAGTGGCTGAATGCATATTGGAAGGTCAATAATGTCCAAAATCTCCTGAGTAACCTCAGACCAGAACTGCCTGGTTCCTTGACAATGTCACCAGATATATAGGTATGTGCCTTGCTCTCTACAACCTCTCCAATACGCAGTGTCCAAGTCTGGAAATAATATAAAGTAGTATATATGGTTTTATATCCTGCCAGGGCACCAGACACCAATAAGAGATCTAGAAAAATAACCCAGACTTGAAGGATTATTAATTAAGACATATATAAGGCCTTTAGTACATAGCTGCAACCCAGGCTATGAACTTGTGAGGTAGACCAGCCTTATAGTGCTAACTAGAAAAACAATAACGCCAAACAATCCTCTACCAGTGAACCTGTGCCATATACCAAAAACAACGAGGACCTTAAGTGCCTGGTTGACTTTAATTTATTTGGTGGGAAGTACCAAGTGAGAGTAATTCAATACCCACTCGCTACAATCTCTTCCCCACGTTTTTATTCTTTAATCAATTTGAATTTATTTATTTTTCTTTATCCTCTGTAAATCTGTCCTGTAGTGGCTCACAACTGAGCCTTTAACCATGGTTATCAGCCTTTCTTTTATGTTCTTTTTGTGAAATGTTTGCATATTATTTTACCCCTAAGGAAGGCCTTAAAGGTTTCTCATCTGAGAATAAATTCAGAGACTGCCTTTCTTACATAGCAAACAAATCCTCCACAAAGAACATTCAAGACCCCTCTATCATACAACTAAACAGTCAATTTGTATCCGCAGTAAAAGACCTAGGCGTCACATTAGACTCCGAACTAAACCTAAAAAAACCCATCGGTGCAATAAAAGAAGGCTATTTCAAACTACAGGTCCTCAAGAAAAAAAACTCAAACCTCTTCTTTTCAATCATGACTACCGGACAGTGCTCCAGGCCCTCTTATTCTCCAAGCTAGACTATTGCAACTCCCTTCTTCTCGGGCTCCCAGCGTCCACCCTCAAACCTCTGCAACTACTGCAAAATGCAGCAGTCAGATCTCTCACAAACAGCAAACGCTCCGCCTACATCACACCCATTCTTAAAGACCTCCACTGGCTCCCCATAACCCACAGAATACAATAAGATCATCAACAATGAAAAGATTGACTGGCTAAAGGACACCCTCCACCCACACAACTCTCAAAGAGACATCCGATCCAGAAACACTGGACTGCTAACAATTCTTTCTACAAAACTGGCTCACCTTACCACAATAAGAGAATGCGCCATCTCAACAGCAGGCCCCTCACTATCAGGCCGATACAGTACAACCTGTCATTGGACGCAATTTTTCCCTCACCCCTTATTCAGTAAGGGGTGGAAAACGCGCGTCCAACCCGCCGAACCTAATAGGTATGCCCGCGCGATTCAGTAAGTAAAATGTGCAGCCAAGCCGCACATTTTGCTTTCAGAAATGAGCGCCTACCCAAAGGTAGGCGCTAATTTCTTCGGGCACCGGGAAAGTGCACAGAAAAGCAGTAAAAACTGCTTTTCTGTGCACCCTCCGACTTAATATCATGGCGATATTAAGTCTGAGGTCCCGAAGGATAAAAAAGTGTAAAAAAAAAAAAATTTGAAGGCGGCTGTCGGGTCGAAAACCGGATGCTCAATTTTGCCGGCGTCCGGTTTCCGAGCCCGAAGCTGTCAGCAGGCTCGAGAACAGAAGCCGGCAAAATTGAGTGTCTGCTGTCAAACCTGCTGACAGCCGCCTCCTTTTGCCCGTTTCTACCGCCGGACCTAATTTAAAAACTGTATCGCGCGCACAGGCGAGTGGAAGCTTTCCCGCGGACTTTACTGAATCGACCTGTATGGAATAAACTACCCACTAGAACCTTCAACCCAGACCTTCAAGAAGATCCTAAAAACATGGCTATTCCAGAAAGCCTTCCAGCCAGCGAGTTAATGACACCCCCCGATCACTATGAACCCACTCAACTCCACCCCACACTCTTTCATTAATGTGGTGACCTGCTAGTGATTCTCAGGGCAAAATCCTTCCCATTTTATAAAATGGACTGAACATGGGTAGAGCAACGTCTAACCCCCTCATGTTCCGTCTCTGCTGTTCCAGCAGATGCCTGTAGTCACTAGAATGCAGCAGAGATTTCTACAGCCGACCCCACAGTAAACTAGTCTCCAGACACATGCTTTAACTTAACTCCTGCCCTGACCCAGAAGCTAAAAAACCCACACTAACCGATGCACAACTCCCTGCATAGCCCAATAATAGTTAATTGCCTTATTTGCATGCACTGGTGCTAAACTAGGGGCATGTTTTAAAGCGGGCTTATGCATGCATTTTTCCTGAACTAAACACATTGCATACCTGTGTAAGGCTGGTGCAGGAAAAATGCATGCAAAATCTTAAAAAAGTATGCGCAAAATACTATGGCAGCAATATAGGGGGAAGTGGCTTGCCCAAGGTCACAAGGAGTGGCAGCAAGATTTATATGTACTTTATTCAAAATCCTCTTTTGTTTGGCTATTTCTTTTTTAGTTCCCTAATTTTCTTTCTCTCTTAGTTTTCATTCAAGTGGTGGTAGTGCCTCTCTATCTTTTTAATTTATAGAGAAAAGAATGACCCATTTTAACTGTGGATTGGATGTATTCGGCGAAGGAGAAAGAGGTGTTAAAGCTGAACCTGAGATTTCATGTATGCATCACTTAGATTTGCATACTTTTGAGTCCCAGGATAGGCAAATCTATCTCATGCGTATTCATTCTGGAAATCCTGAAAGCCCAACTGGCTAGGTGTGCATCCAGGAGAAGGTTGGGAAACAATGACTAAAAGCCACTTTTATTTAATTAACTTCTTTGGGAATTTATCAAAATCTTTTTAAATCCAGCTACGCTTACTGCCTTAACCACATCCTCGAAAAATGAATTCCAGAGTTGAATTGTGTTTTGAGTGAAAAAGAATTGTCTGATTTGTCTGCTTACTTCATGGAATGCCCCCTAGTCTTTTTATATTTTTTTGAAAGAGTAAATAACCATTTTATTCCATTTATAATTTTATAGACCTCCATCATAACTCCACTTAGATGACTCTTCTCCAAGCTGAAGAGACTCAACTTCTTTAGCCTTTCATCGTAGGGGAACCGTTTCATCCCTCTTATAATTTTGGTCACACTTCTCTGTACCTTTTCCAATGCAACTATATCTTTCTTGAAATGTGGCCACCAGAACTGCACACAGTACTATGTCCAGCCTCACCATGGAGCTATATAGGAGCATTATGACATTTGCCATTTTATTCTCCCTTCCTTTCCTAATAATTCCTAACATTGTTTGCTTTTTTGACTGCTGCTACACTGAAATGAGGATTTCAAAGTATTGTCCACTGTGACGCCTAGGTCCTTTTCCTGGACAGTAACTACTAATATGGAACCTAACATTGTGTAACTACAGAGTGGGGTACTTTCACTTTGCTCTTGTCCATATTAAATTTCATTTGCCATTTAAATGCCCAGTCTTCCAGTCTCGCAAGATCCTTTTGCAATTTTTCACTATCTGCTTGTGATTTAAGAACTCAAAATAATTTTGTGTCATCTGCACATTTGATAACTTCATTTGTTCCCTTTTCCAAATCATTTATAAATATATTAAAAAGCATCAATCCCAGAATATATCCTTGAGACAATCCACTGTTTACCCTTCTCCACTAAGAAAACTGACCATTTAGCCCTACTCTCTGCTTCCTTTCTTTTAACCAGTTTTCAATCCATAATCACTTTCTCTCCTATAATAGGTTATTTCTAAGCTCATCGTGATACAAAATGTCCTATATTACAGGTTTTAGGATTCATGTTATAATGACTTCACTTCTTCTGCTATAATAGATAACGCCAAAGCTACCCTTGCTACAAAATTACTCATGTTCCATAGCTACTCATGTCACAAACTTTTATTGTAAAGAAGAAATTTACGCTAACGGATTCCTTTGTTACTATGTAAACCGGTGTGATAACACTAGTTGAACATTGGTATAGAAAAACAAATAAATAAATAATAGAACACTGTCTCCTATCCCGTGACTTTAAATTTCTCAGGAGTCTCTCATGGGGCACTTTGTCAAATACATTCTGAAAACACCATGCCATTTGTATATAACATTTAATTTGTATATTGTTTAACCATTTCTATTCTTTCCTCTCTTCTTCCTTCTCCAAGTTCGGCTACCCCTGTTAAATGTAACTGTACCTTCGGTCACCACAGTTCTAGTTTTTATGTATATAATGCACTCCCGTTTTATGTAAACCAGCAAGATATGTTTTCATGATTGCCGGTATATAAAAACTCTAAATAAATAAATAAATAAATATGCAAATATACCACATCTACCGGCTCACCTTTATCCATATGTTAACCCCTTCAAAAAATGTAGCAGATTGGTGAGGCAAGATTTCCTTTGTGTAAATCTATGCTGGCTATGTCCCATTAAACCATTTCTTTCTATATTTCTGTGATTTTGTTCTTTAGAATAGTTCCTACATATTTTCCTGGCACTGAAGTCGCTCTTCGGTGTAGTTTCATGGATCACGCTTGGAGCCCTTTTTATAGATCGGGGTTACATTGGCCACCCTACAATCTTCAGGCATGGTTGGTTTCAAATTTACCTTCAGTAATCTTTCCCGCTCAGATTTACTTTTGGTAATCTTTCCCATCATATCTATCCCTCTCCACGTAAACCAGGAAATCAACTGCCAATTCTTCAATCTCCTGATTTCTGTCTTCATTCTGCTTCTTGACCTGTCTTGCCCTGCTCCCCTCTTGCAGTCCACTCTTATCTTTCATCTTTAAGCTGGTGGTCTTTGACTTTTCTGGTACCTTTATTGTGGTGGTGCTCAGACTACTCTCCCCTGGGGTTCCTTTCTGCATTTCTTTCTTTTTAAGCTCTTTCTCTTTTAGCAATATCCTTCAGCTGTTTTAAGATGTCATTATTTAAGTATTTATGTTCTATGATCTGTTCCAATATAGACTTTACATTTTTATCAGTTGATATTATTGCTTTTTCTTCCATGTTTTGGCAGGCTGTCTTTGTGTAGCCCAGAGATTTTAAATATGGTGTTTCTGGATAAAAATAGCCGTACCTCATCTCTTTTTTATCTTCAGGGGTCCACCTAATAATCCTCTTAATTTTTTGATTAGCTTCTGTTATTTGTTTGACTACTGCAGTGGGTCCATATAGCTGCACCAGAGATTTTATCTTCACCTGAAGATTCAGCACTATTGCTACCCTCTTCATTAGCTCTAGTGCTTAGACTAAGCACTTTTAATCCTGGATGACATGTGGCCAGTATGACTTTTTTCTTTTTGCTTCTTATCAAACTTATTTGGAGAAACTGTCTTGAGTAGAAGCTGAAAAACAGTCAAATGAGGTGGTTCAGGGGTGAGAGAATAATCAAATGGAGTATCTGTCACTAAGTCTTGCTGAGTATCTTCATATGGTGACCCTGCCACATATTTGGACTGAATATCAGCCGGAACTCACTACCCACGGATCTCCGCCTCGAGCCTTGCACCATCAAATTAAAAAAAAAAGCTAAAGACCTGGCTCTTCAAACAGGCATACCCAGATTAGGTCCCCTGCGCCCTAAATTTATTGCTACATCAATATGCTTCTAAGTTATTAATTGTTACGTTACTAAGTTAACATGTTATTTTCTCTCCTGTTAGAACACCCGCTCTTCTTTTACTCTATTTTTGTTTACTGCAGCCCCCTTCCCTGTTCTATGTATTTTCTACCTTCAGTTTGATGTAAACTGATATAATGTAACCACTAATATCGGTATAAAAAAGCCTTTAAATAAATAACATAAATAAATGTGTTTACTAATATTGAAGTATGTTTTGCACATACCTTGATAAAAATGAATACCATTCATTATGCCATGGCATGTTGAGGATGATCTCAATCTCTCAAATTTATTGCTAGTGACCTTCTTAGTACATGTATTGTAACAGAGAGCCACCTCCTGGAGTTCATAGTGTGTAATTAGATGTGAATCGGTTATTTACACTTTCGAATAGTAGAAGGACTAGGGGGCATTCCATGAAGTTAGCAAGTAGCACTTTTAAGACTAATTGGAGAAAATTCTTTTTCACTCAACGCACAAAAAAGCTCTGGAATTTGTTGCCAGAGGATGTGGTTAGTGCAGCTGGGTTCAAAAAAGGTTTGGAGAAGTTCATTAACTGCTATTAATCAAGTTTACTTATAGCCACTGCTATTAATTGCAACAGTGGCATGGGATCTTCTTAGTGTTTGGGTAATTGCCAGGTTCTTGTGGCCTGGTTTTGGCCTCTTTTGGAAACAGAATGCTGGGCTTGATGGACCCTTGGTCTGACCCAGCATTGCAGTTTCTTGTGTTCTTATATTCTTATAACAGGCAACATATCGAGATGCACTTGAAAATTCATCTTAATCAGACCAGTGTCACCCAATATGATTGGGACATTTTCTGTATCTTTTTGCCAGATTTTCTTGCTTTTTAAGGATCTTTGCTTTTTCATACCATCTGCAGAATAGTCACTGGGTACTGATACATCTATCAGCAAGACAGTTGTCTCGCATCGATCTTCCTGTCAGTGAGAATAGGAAGTCTGTCAGTGAGAATAGGAAGGTCTTAGGTGATAAACTGTAGGTGAGATATCTTTGGGAGGAAATTAGTCGCTCTAAGATTAAGACTAATTCCATAATCCAAGGTGTTAATGAGATCATTTGGGTTTAATGTCAGATATAACAAAAGTGGTGACAGGGAATCTCCATGAAATATTCCTTATTGGACCTTAATATTGGCGATGACATATTGTCCATCCTCATAATTCAGATGGAGTATACTGTGCCACATTTTTATTGTCAACTTGATGTACTCTGTCAGTTTAGGATCCACTTTGTATATTTCAAGGCAATTTATTATCCAAGAGTGTGGGATACAATCAAAGGCTTTCTTATAATCAATCCAATGCTAAACTAAAATTTTGACTATGCATTTAGCTGATGCTTTATTCAGCAACAGTTGGTCTTTGGTTCCATATGTTACTCTTTTTGTTACGTTTCTGTTCTACTGCCAAGATTTTATTAGAATTGGTGTGGTAATATATTCTATCTGTATCGATTTGCAGTGAACAGCTTATAGATTGTAGGTAAGCAGGTTAATGGTTGATTAGCTTTTGGGGACATTATTTGGCTCTACCTTTGGCAGGAGACGTTTTCTTCCTGTTAGTTATTTGGAGTTAGTTCTAGCATTCTGATTGGGTTTTGCAGTTAACCAGATCTTGATGGAGAGCAGTTAAATATTTGAGCCACAAGTTGGGCACTCCATCAGGGCCAGGGCACTTCCAATTTGAGGCTTGAAAATTCTTCTTGAATATTCACTTAATTCTACTTGCCCTACTAATGATCATCCCATGTCACTCCTCCCCTTCGCATCCAGTTACCTCCATTGCATTGATTTTTTTTCATATCTTTTGCTCGGAGTTGTTTTTGATTGGTTTTAGTCTGTATTTCACTACCTATGCTCCAAAGTTTGCCCTTGCCAAAGTTTATAGTGATGTCCTTGTGGCCAAGAGTAGGAGCCTTTATTTGATTCTTATCGTCATTGAAAGCAGCAACTAGGTCAACATTTATCATATCTACTCCTTGACATCCTTTTCTCACTTGGAATTCCTGGTTCTCTTCTTACTACTGACGTCATATTTTTAGCATTTTTATTGCTTAAGAATACCACAATACTTTATGGGTAAAGGAATTCTGTCTAAGGAATCGAAACCAAAAAGAGAATTCTCCTATATTCAGTGTTGATGAAGTCCTGGCTTATTATTCTAGTGATGTGTATTCATTCATTGCAAGTTTACTGAATGTAATTTCTTTGCAGGATGTTACCAAATTGACACCTCTTTCACAAGAAGTCATCAGCAGACAAGCTACAATTAATATAGGTAGGTTATAAGATGTTTGATTACAGCTGTAATGTGTTATGTCAATTCTAAATTCTGTATATCAGTGACCGTGCAACTGTAAAGCAGACTTTGAGAAAAATTGTCTTTGTATCTAGGAAGCAGCCCAAAAAGTTATGAGTGAGAGGCTGGGGAATGATGGGGGACTTCCCCCCCCCCCCCTCCCCTCCCAACCCTGAGTTCTGCCATAGTTCCTTTAGGGCATTTGTTTCACTAAGGCTAAGGCCCTTCTGTGTCTATTGGGGGAGAGGAATGGAAATTTAGTAAATCAGGCCCTTAATTTCAATTTCATGTGAGTCCTCATCAGTCTTTGTCTCCCCCCCCCCCCATATCAACTTACCCTGTTCCCCAACAGTCTCTCCTCACCCTCATCGTTATTCTCCCCCTTTGTCTCCAGTAGACTCAACCCTCTCGTTTTAGCCTGCCAGTTGGTGACTTGCCAGCCAGATACTACCGCCACCCTCAACTAGCCAGCTTAAATCAGAAGCATCCCCAGACTCCAACTGGTTAACCCTTTCACTCGCCCTTTGTCTGACACCACAGTCCCTTAGCAGCAAGAATTGCTGCTCTCTTCTTGTCAGCACCATACTCTCATGGAGTTTGAGCAATGTAGTGCCTGAACTCCCATGGTGCCTCACAAGGCTCAAACTCACTGAGAGCTGTGTGATGTCATCAGGAGGCGAGCAGCCAATCCAGCAGCTAAGTGGGAGCAAGAGCATCAGAGCAAAATTTCAGGGCACCGTAGTGACCTAGTGCCTGAGATTTGTCAAACCCTGTTATAAAGAAATGTATTTTTCAGTTAGCGATTTCAATGTCCATTTGTATTTGAAGTGAAATGCTTGTTTAATCATTTCAGAATTCCATTGGTAATTTTGTCTTTGCTTAAAGTGACTTGTTGATGTCAGTATAAAACTTCCAGAACTATCAGGTTTGCCTCTGTTTGGATGCTGTGAGTGGCCCAATTTATTTAATAAATCACCTTTTTACAGCTTGTGAATTTGAAGCTTCGATTATGTCGCCGATGTACTAAACCATAATACGTAATGTGGGACAGAAACTCATTTATACATTATTTGCATACATAGCTAAACTTAACTTGAAGCTCATTAGCAACTGTAGCAAACTTGTATGTGGAATTTTTCATGCATTAACATGTCTGGGAACTGTACATGATGCTGGCCTTCAATCCATGCAGCAGCAAGCTCTGTTAAAAGGGCCTTGTGGCCTGTTTGAAGCCCTACCCCAATTCCCTGCCAGTTATATCCAAAACTTTCTTGGCAGTCCCAGTAGATCCTTCACCAAACCCCTCGTTGGCTGTAAAGGTGGCTTCCCTGCAGTGATTATTTTTCCACCTTTTTGTCCCACGAGGGACATGGAGGGGTCCATGGGACCACCAGGAAATTTTTGAATACACTTAAGGGTATAGGAAAGAGCTTCACACAGATTGCAGTGAGGCCCCTTTAACAGCCCTTTATACTGTGTGCAAAGCATGGCTCGCCCAGTCTAGCTGCATAGTAACTAATCCTTGTTGAGCTATCGTTAACCTTTTTTTTTTTTTTTGTGAAAACAGTCCTGCGAGGCCTTTGTCATTCACCCGTTTTCACAAATTACATAATAAGTTGCTTTGTATGACTTTACATTGCAGCACCTTATTATCATGGGATTTAAATAAACTTTCACATGAAACACTCTGTGCCAAAGTTTACTGTTGTGAAGCCAAATCTTGCGTTTTATTTATTTATTTTTGCAAAATGAGGCTTGTCATGAAAATTAGCTAAAATGCCAATTTAGCGTTTTTGTGCATTTCTGGGTGTTTTGTGTTATTTTTCATGCCAAGTCCCCTTTTGTAAAAACAAACAAACAAACAAAAACTTCTCAGCTTAGAACAGTAGCCTCTGTTTATGTGGTGCTAGTTTTATTTAATGGTATTGTGTTTTGCTAACTGCTGGCACAATTATTAAAATTAATTTGATAATCTAAAGTAATGCTGCTTGTTTGACTTGAGCAACTTTGGGTCACTGACTTCTTGCCTTTTCAGTTGCTGGCATCATCAAAAGATGCAAGCCATTCTTTATTGGTTTCAGCTGTATATCTGATTTCATCTGATACAGACATATCACATGCTGAACTTTATACAGTAAAGAAGCCACACACAAACCTGAAGTTCATTTTTACATGGTTTGCAGTTTGCAAATTCACCAGTTTCTATATTTCAACTTTTTGTTGTTTTTTTATTGATGCATTTTATATTATGGTATTGATATTTGCATATTATATTTTAGTTTTGCTTATTTATGATATATAGTATGTTTGAATTGTTAGCTGCTTTAAGTTGTACTTTCTTTACTAGAAATTTTTCATTTTCAATCTATTTTATGTTAACCACAATTGCATGGCAGCTTATTGCAGCAATACAATATAAAGAACATAAAATACAAACTAAATCGCAAAAATATATAAAAGAAATTCAAACAAATAAAAGTAACCAATACACTTTTCCATTATTAATCTAAGCAATGTACAAATCAATACTAAAAATTAATAAAAAGGTGGGAAACAAAAGTGAAATGAAACATAATCAGTGGGGAACAACTGGAAATAATTGTAGGAAGTAAACTAATGGAAGTTAACTTGCTTGAATAAGATTTATGTTTACAAAATAGGTTTGTAAAACAGATATTTAATTAGCATCCAGGAAATACTTTTTCTAGATAATTGGCACTTAAAAGTAGAATGCTCCTCTTATTTATTTTATTTATTTTAATTCCTAAGGAAATATTAGTGTTTAAAGCATTTCTTCGAGGATGAGAAGGATGACTGTCCTTATATATGGATGCATCAGATGGAGCCTGACAGGGCACTTTGATATTAAAGCCTCACTAGGCATATGGAGCCCTGGCTACTCCCTTGCATTTTTTCTGTAGCGCCTGCAAGTGACTATTCATCTCTCTGTCTCATAGCTGCTACAGTGAAAGTTTCTGAAGCTGCAGGAGCTGTTTCACAGGGCCCTCTGGGTTGTTTTTTTGTTGTCTAAGTAAGTTATTTTTTGTACAAATATAAGCTCTCTTATTTATTTATTTCAGAACTTTGTAGCTCGCTCAGTCCGATGTGCTTGGTGGTTCACAAATTGTCAGCTGCATAGTATGCTGATTTTGGTGCTTCAGGGCAACATCAGTGTTTCCCCCCACTGTCACAGAGTAGTTATAAGGATCCATTGCCAAATTTTCCTCCAGTCCGCAATTAGCATCGTGAGCATGGACTATCCAGTCCTCCCAGCCTTGTGCTCCTTGCTTCCCTGTGGTGGCCACTTTGTTTCTTATATAGACTTGTTTTTATACCGAGGCAGTTTCATCAGTCAGTTGCCAGAGCTTGGTCCTGCCTTCTATTCTTTGTACTCTGGCATTGTTCCTGTATCCAGAAGACTTCTTTCTCCTAGGACAAGCAGGATGGTAGTCCTCTCATGTGGTGACATCATCCGTTGGAGCCCGGCACGGAAAACTTTTGTCAAAGGGTCTAGAAACTTTGACCATCACACTGAGCATGCCCAGTATGCTGCTGTCCTCACGCCTCACACCAGCTGCAGGGACCATCCTCTTCAGCAACGAGCGCCTAGGCCCCAGCTGGCACCCTAGTAAGCCCTGGCCACGGGCTTTTGACTGGTGGCGAGGGAGCGAAGGTCAGTTGTCCGTACTCCTGACGTCAGATCCCCCAGTCTTGAGCTTTGTCCATCACTGGGAAGAGATCATGTCGGACCAGGATGATCCCTCAGCACCTGAGGGCTCAACCCGAAGTTAAGGTGGCTAGCATAAGCAGAAGACCACCTTCTATCAGCTGCCTGGATTTGAATTTCCTGATGTTAGGCTTCTTGTTTCTGAGGCAGCCCATGGCTGACAACAATCACATCAGTTTATTTGGCTTGCTTATTTTTCATTTGATGCCTCAGGCCTGTGGCTTAGATACGTGCTGCCCTGCACAGCCCAGTTCAGTCTGTCCTGCCCCATAATTGGTATGTGTACTTTGCCTGGGGGACTGACCGTGACATCTCAGGCTGCTCCCTCGGTGAGGCTATGACCCTCAGAAGACATCATTCCTGGCAAGATCCTAGAATTCATCCAGGATCTGCCCTGGGCATCAACATCAGGTTAGCATTGATTTCTCTCCCCTCTATAGCCAGACACAAAAAGAGATTGAGACATCAACGTCTGGTTGATGTTTGGTGCCAGAAGAGGGGTTTTTCTGAAACCTTCCACACATTCCTGTGTGAAGGAGATCTAATCCTCTCACACATTCCTGAGAGTCGTATCAGTCTCCTAGGGCCCAAGTGATCAATTTATCTCTGGTGCCAAGGAAGGCGTGGCCTCCTTTCTCCCAGTCTGCTAGCATCAGCAGTTTTGAGGAAGGACTAACCAAAACTTCCAGGAGGCACTGAAGCAGAGTATTGGTGCTTGGACATCAATGTCTGTGTCGATGCATACTGATGTTCTAGTGCTGCCATGTCAGTTGAGTGCCGAAGCACATTCTCCCAATTTACAGATGTTCCAGTTGGCCTTATAGGCAGCAGAGTCCTCACTAGGGCATTGACTGGTAACCGGGGGAGATCCAGGTCCACATTCCCTCACACTCACGCACAAGGTTTGGATTGGATAATTATTGGGGTGGAGTAAGAATAGGAGGGGTCAATGCCCCTCCAACCCTTCCTGTCCTCTGCAGGAAAAGAAATGTCAGCTTCAGAAGTTCTCTCCTTTTGGCAACTTCATGAAGAACATTATAAATGCCATGCTGAGTCAGACTAAGGTCCATAAAATCCACCATCTTGTTTGATAGTAGACAGTCCAGGTCACAAATACCTGGAAAATCCTATGAAGTAAATCTTTTTTCCTTGTATTCACTCCTGGGGATGGCAGTAGCTTATTTTAGTCTTCCTGGCTGGTAATATTTCATGGCCTTTTCCTCCAGGAATTTGTCCAAACCTCTCTTAAAGCTCGCTATGCTAGTTGTCAAGCTGGCAACAAATTCCACAGCTTGATTGTATCTGCATGAAAAGTACTTTCTATGATTTGTTTTAAATCTGTTGGTGGTTAGTTTCATGAAGTATCCTTTTGTTTAGTATTATTTGAAAGGATAAATAACCAACTTTTCTTTACCTGTTCCACTTGACTTGTGATTTTGTATCATGTCTCCTCTCGGCAGTCTCTTTTTCAAGCTGAAGAGCCCTAATCTGCATAGCCTCTCATCATTGGCGAATTGTTCCATTCCATTTATCATTTTTGTTGCCTTCTTGTGCACCTTTTCTAGTTTTTATGTCTTTTGAGATTGAACAACCAGAACTGCACACAGTATTTGAGGTGCAATTGCAAAATGGATTGATACAGAGGCAATATGATTGTTTTATTCTCCATTCTTTGTCGGATCAATTCTAACATTGTATTTGCTTTTGTGACTACGGTCACTCGCCGAGTTGAAGCTTTCAAAGGCTCTAAGCTTTTCCTGGGTAGTAACTCCCAATACAGAACCCAGCATTGTGTACCTGTAGTTGGGATTATTTTTCCCTATATATATATTACTTTGCACTTTTCCATGTTAAATTTCATCTGGCATTCAGATACCAAGTCTCCTAATTTCTCAAGGTGCTTCTGCAGTACCTTGCAGTCTGCTTCTGTTTTGACCACTTTGAATAATTTTGTGTTATCACCTCACTCTTTATTTCACTAATAACCTTTCTCCATATGGAAAACTGACCATTTAATTCTTTTCTTGTCTTTTAACCAGTTTTCAAACCACAGTAGAACACTTCCTCCTATCCCATGATTTTTTAATTTCCTGCAAGGTCTCTCATGGGGGACTTTGTCAGATGCTTTCTGAAAATCCAGATATACTATATCAACTGGCTCACCTTATCCTCATGTTTATTTACACCTTCAGAAATATTGGTAACACAAAATTTCCATTTGCTTAAACTATGTTTATTCTTTCCCATTAAGCCATATGGCTAATGATATTGGTTTTTAAGACTAGCTTCTGCCATTTTGGTTTTTGCTGGCAGTTGTTTGGTCTTCCTTTGACCTAATTTAAGACATGGAATACATTTAATGGGGGCTTCCATAATGGTATTTGTAAACTGTCCACGCATCATGCGAACGTTTATCCTTTGCAACTGCTCCTTTTTAGTTTTGTTTTCTAATTAATTTCCTCTTATCATAGTCTCCCACTCTTGATTGGATGGTATTAAAAAGGTTCCTAGTAAGTGAAAGCTCATAAGGGTTTTCCTCAGCACCATGTTTCTTTCCCTAGAAAGCAGGGGACTGGCTGAACCCCTAAACTGGATCCTTACATCTACATAGAATCTTCCAGCTCTTGGGAAGTATCTCAAATTTGCAGTTGGGAGACTTCCAGTATTGCATGCTGCCTTTCAGCCTCGCGTTTGCACCTTCTCAAGACATGCTCTTGACCAACATCCAGATAGGGGAAAACATGCCTTGTGATAGTGCTTTTGCAGCTACATGAATTGGGGGAATGCATGTTTTCCCCTATCTGGATGTTGGTCAAGAGCATGTCTTGAGGAGGTGCCACAGAATTAGCAAGACCATCTGGGTGTGGGTCTTGCTAGAGTTTTAGTAATTACTCTGATTCCCACCTATAGCCCCTTGGCTTAATTGGTTTTATAAGAGTTTTGGTAGGTGAGACTTGGGCAAAAGCCCTTCTCCCATAAGAGGATTGACTCGATATCTACTGTGGAGAGGATAGGAATGAGTCAGCGGATGTCAGCAGACATATTTAGGTTGTGGTCCTTCTGGCTTTGATTGTACTCATTACTCCTTTGGAATGTCTTTACAGTCAAAAAGGCCAATGGACCCTAAGATCTCAGTGGATTAAGGCCACTTGGTATCTTCAAGATGGCATCCACATTACCTAGCCTTGAGAGATTCTGTTCTGGTGGCTGATTCATTCTAGATTACGTTTTACCTGGGTTGAGGGGGCTATGTACTCAGCATATCATGGCCTACTTACGGGGAATTTTACTGAGGCTGGATTCACTGCCTTGGGCTAACACTCTGTTAAGAGTCTACAACCCGGTGCAATCACTTAGATCTTCAAAAGAGGACTTCTTGGCATTTCATCTGCTAGACAAACTTGACTGGCAGAAACCAGAGAGTCTGCCTTTTCAGTGGCAGCTCCCACTAATTTGGAACTCGCTTACTGAAGCATTGCATTTGATAGACTGCTTGAAGACTTTAAGTCCATGTTATAAGCATTTTTGCTTAAACAAGCCTTCATCTGAGTATTTTGAACAGTAATATATATCTGCTGATTTGTTTGTCTCAGGATTTTGGATTATTATTGTTCCCCATTGTTTGGTGATCTGTTTTATTATGAATATTATTTTGTAAATCACTTAGGTCTCTGTAAGCGATTAATAAATAAATTTAGTTAAATTCCTTTGAGTTAATGGCAGTAAACGGTGATTTGAAGACTTTCAGGGTTTGAGAGCCCAGTGAATTTGTCCTCATCTAAATGGATATTCGGGTAGCTATGTTCTATAGCAACAAGTAAGGAGGGATGGAACCTGTGGCAGGGAATTGTCCAGATGTGATACTGGGTCATCTCTGACAGAATGATCCTCAGTGCAGTTTATCTTGTTGGAGAGGTGACGGTCATGGAACCCCTCAAATGGTCCCTGGATAGAGGAGTTGGCAGGCAGGTATTTTGTGGATGGAACACACCTGTGGTAGTTCTGTATGCATCTCCTCTGAACAGAGAGGTCCTTAGGTACCCTCACCATAGATTGGAGTCAGTCTTCTGTAAGCTTATCCTACAGTTCCTCTGGTCACTGGACCTTATGGAAACTCTGAAGAAACTGAGAAACTAGTATCCTCGAGCTCCCTGTTGACAGATGTTTTGTACTCCTTTGGGAGAATTTGATCAGGGATCCTATCGGGTTAGGGAGTTTCCCAGTGCCGGTCACTCGGGATTAGGGACTGTTACGCTACCCAATATTCGGTAACTGGCTGTCATATCCTGGGTGGTGTTATGGTAGTCCTACAATCCCTGTATCTGTATGGCATTGTGCCATATTCTTCTGGATTCCAAGAAGGATTTCAAGAAGAAATCCTGTGGTTTAGAATGGAGCATTTTTTTTTTTTTTGCCATGGGGTATACAAGAGAAGCCCTAGGTCAAGGATTCCCAACCTTTGGGGGAACGTGAACCCCTTTTCAACCTCTAAAAATGTTGCAGACCCCCACATGCTTCTTTAATTTTTACATGCAGTTAAATGCCATATGAAAAAACTGATTAATATCAAATAAGAATATGCACTCCAGCATTATTTGTAATGTTTAAAACTTAATATTTAATAAGGAATGGTTTCTAATAAAGATAATTACAAAAAAATAAGGTGTGGTTTCTAATGTAAACTGTGATCTCTCCTTTCTTCCCCGTATAGATCATTCATTAGTGCTACTACTCACCTCCAAGTGTCTTATCTCCTGCCCTCCTTCCCGAGTGCTCTTCATTCTGCTTTTTCTTCCCTGCAGTCTTTTCTATGGTTCTGCCCCTGCTACCTTCCTCCTATGACCCTTCCTAAGTGCTCACCATCCTGCTCTCTGTCTTCCTTGAATGCCTTTCCTCCTGCCCCAGTTGCCCCACCAATGCCTTCCCTTCTATCCTCTTTCCTTTGCCCCTACTCTGGTCCTCCCGCTCAAGGTCCCTTCCTGAGTGCTTTTCCTCCTGCGCTCCTACCACCATGGCCCTCTCCCAAGTTCGTTCCTTCCCCCTATCCCCTTCCTGAGTGCCTTACCTCCTGTCCTCTTCTCCATGTGGCCCCATCCCAAGTGTTTGTTTATTTGGATTTCTTACCCACATCTTTGAATTAGAAATTCACCCTAGGTGGGGAATAACATATTAGAAAGTTAACATACAGTCTAAAGATTTAGCAGTTCTAGTCTGAAGAAGACTTCAGTAAGGACTAAACTTAATATCCCTCAACAACAGGACTAAACTAGGTAAAATATAGAAGAGGACTAAACTTAAAAAAAAAAAAAAATCTATAAGGCTAAGAATATAACATATATCCCAGTAAAATCAGCATAGCACTCATTTGATAAAAATACAAACATCTCAATACAACCATAGGTTGTAGCAGCAAATTCAACGCACTCATATAAACATCTCAGTAAAACAATAGGTTGCAGCATCATGTTTTAGTCACCTCATAAGGTGCCAAGAAGTTTTTATAGCACTCTCGCCTTCTCTCCTCCCTCTTCCTTCTTAAGGCCCTTTCCTCATGCTTTCATTTTTATGCTCTTCTTCTTGCTCTTTCCTCCCTCTGATCCTTCTCCACTCCTTTGAGTGCTGATCCCCACTATGGTCCCTTCCCTATGCCCCCCCACCTCCTAGCGCCATACTGCTCCCTTGCTGCAGATTTTCCCCCTTGCTGCCAGGCCAGCAGGACAGCCAGAGCACATTTATCAGTGACCAGAAATGCTCCTGAGGGTCATCACCCAGCTTGCTGCCACCTCTAGTCATGTGGAGCAGCTACTTTTGAAGGTGCTGGTGGCAGCGCAATTCCCGTCTTCTTTTCGGTGCAGCTTCAGGCTTCTCATGGTGGCAACCAGCCATACTCTTCCCCATCTTCTCTCTGAGCCAGTTTGGGCTTTTTTGAGATTATGATCTTCCTTGCCTCAGCATTAGATCAGACAGTGGAATGCAAAGCTCCTTAGAGGTAAGTCAGCCTGCTATTTCTTAGCAGTTGCAATTTATTGCCTCTCTTCTGGCGGGACTCCCTATGATGGTTCGAGGACCCCAGGTCGGGAGCCACTGCTCTAGATTCATCCTTCCTGTTTTTGTACAGAATTGCTTGCATATCTTCTACATTTCTCTGAATTGGTTTTGAGAATCAGTTCAGTAAGAGTTGGCCTTGGTGCAAATGGTGCTTAACACCACCATGTAGAAGATAAATCTATCTCCTTACAACTTTGTTGTCCGGTTTATATGAAGCTTGCTTTAGCCTCCCAGTTGATGAAAGCACCTTGCAATCCACTGGATTCTTGTCAACAGAATTAATTGGAAGGTCATATTTTTATTTAGTGGCTGTCTCTTCAGCACTTGGAGTCTGTGAGCTCCAGGCCTTGTGAATTATCCACCTTATACAAAGGGTTTAGTGATGTGGTTCTACACACGCATCCTAAGTTTCTGCCTTAGGCAGTGGCGTAGCCACAGGTGAGCCTGGGTGGCCTACACCAACTTTGGGCTCAGGCCCACCCAATCAGCATTGCCCGGCAGCCCAGGAAGAAGCCCTGTCACAGGGCCGCAGCGAACACGCCAGCCAAGAGGAGGAAAAGGCCCACGAGGCCACCGGTGGACACCATCCCACCGGCAGCCAAGAAGAGGAAGAGGCCAGGTGGCCGAGAAGTGAAGCAGCCCCTCGAGGGTCCATGGTGGCCTCATCTCACTGGTGGCCGAGAAGAGGAGGAGGCCCCGGCGGCTTTGAAGTGGAGCAGGCCCGTGACCCTATCTAACTGGCGGCCGAGAAGTGGAGCAATCCTTTGAGGCCCCTAGTGGACCCATCCCACCGGCAGCTGAGAAGTGGTCAAAGGGAAAAAAAAAACCACTCACCAGAAGGCATCCATTCTCCTGCTCCTTCACATTTGTGGGCCCAGCAGCATTCAAAACATGTGCAGCCAGTAAGTGCTCTATGCTGATCTCGTATATCGCGAGATCAGCATAGAGGACATGCTAACCCTGCGAGATTTGAATGCTAAGGGCAGGCACAGGAGGCGCAGCAGCAGCAGAACAGGCTCTCCCTTTTGCCTCTGTTTTCTGCTTGTATGGGTGTATGTGAATGATAGCCTTCCTGGGGGAGTGAATGGGAGCCTGCCTGGGAGGATGGAGGTGTAAGTGGGAACGGTATTCTGCTTGGGGGGTGCGTGTGTGAATGGGAGCCTACCTGGGGTGGGGGTGTTAGAGTGAGTATGTGGGAGTGAGAACTTGATTATGAGAGTGAGAGCCTGTGAGGGTTCATATATATGGAAGTGGGAGTAGGAGCCTGCATGTGAGAGAGAGCATATGAGAACCTGGTGTTTGTATGGGAATATGAAGCTGTGTGTGAGAGCGCATGTAAAAGCGAGAGCCTGTATGTGTGTCTGTGAGGGAGAATGGGAGACAGCATGTGAGAGCCTGTGTATGTCTGTAGGGAGGAATGGGATTGGAAACTTGCATATAAAAGAGAGCATTTTAAGAGTGAGAGCCTGTGTGTGTGAGAAGGAGCATGGAAGAAACTGGGATCGTATGTGAGAGATTCTGTGTGTGTGTGTGTAAAGAAGACAGGAAGATAGAGAAGAAAAGGAATAAAAGAAACCCTGAAAAAGAATAAGGAAGAGACTGGGACTAACTGACTAGAACAATAGACAACAAAGGTAAAAAAAATTTTTTTTTCCTTTCAGTGATTGGAATATGCCATCTTTGGGAATGTGCATTTCTTATATTTGTATTTTGCTTTTTCTTCAGTATTCTAGTATTCAGTCTGGTTTCTCAGGCTTTCCATTTCAGTTTTGTCTGCATGTTTATTTCTAATTTGTAGTCCCTTATTCTGTATTAGGTAACGGTCTGTTTGTGTTGCGCATGTGTGACAGAGATGCAGTATTTTGGCTAGAGTATAATTTCTCTGAAGGGATTTGTAGCAGTTTGGCTTGTTCTGTTTGCCCACTAGGGTAGTATATTAGTGTTCTTGGGCCAGGTGTAATGTTTTCCTTGCTGCCTTTTTGTAGATAAGGTTGCTGCTTTTTGAGTCCTGAGAGTTAGTGCTGTTTTGGTATGGTATTTATTTTGCCAAGGTTTGTTATTTCACAAAGTGTTTTGCAGCAAAGGGAATTTGTTTTGCTGTCACTTTGGCATTGGAATTCAAATTTTTTTTTTCAAGTCCTAATTCTGTTCTGCACCTGTTGCAAATCTTTTTATGATGATGATTATGATTATTGCTGTTTTATTGTAGTTCTATGCATTTCTAGGAAGAGGACTCGTAAAAGAATATATTGATATTTGCTTTATGTGTTTGGATCTGATGTTCCTGTTAAGTGTTCCTTTTTTACTTTTTACATGATATTGTGCATTTATAAACTGCAATAAATATCAAATTAATACAGATTAATAAGGCATTTTTAATGTTGGTAAATGCTTGAAATAATAGAATTAAAATATTTTAAAATGTCACTCATGATGCATGATTGCTATTGCAGATTACTCAGAAATCCATTGTAGGGTGCATACTAGTAGGAACTAGATCTGTATGTCTACTGCCCACCTATTTTAACCTTGGGGCCCTCCAAAAAATCAGTTCTGACTATGTCACTGGCTTATGGTTCTGTTAGAGTCTTCAAAGATGAAGTGAAATTGGGGTTCCCTTGCAATCTAGACTGCAGCCTTCCAAATGGGGCATTCTGAAGCCCTTAGGTAGTCCATTCAGTTTTTTGTTTTGCTTGAGGCTAATAAGCTTGGAATTGTTGTGGAGAAGAGGACAGGAGGCAAGGAAGCCCAAAAGGGGTTAGGGATAGGGAAGGCACGTTTGTTACACCCAGATGTGATTGTCAAAGCTCGCAGTATTAGAGCCATAGTTGCGTTGGTAGCCCACCTGAGATTCACCTCCATGGAGAAGATCCACAAAGCTGCAATATGGCGTTCTCCCGCACATTTCCATCTCACTAATATTTTGACCGGGCCTCCCGATGTGACAATTTTTGACAGTCTGTTCTACAGAGTCTTTCAGGTGTAGAACCCAACTCCATCCTTCCTAGAACCCGTTATTTGGTTAGTCTGCCATTAACAGAAACATGGGAGTATCAGCACAGAGCGGTAGTTACTACCGTACAACGCTTGCTGGGCAAACTGGATGGACCATTTAGTCTTTTTTTTTTTTTTTTTTTTTTTACCATCATTACTATGTTACTATGTATATGTTAAAATAAAACAGAAAATATTAGGAGGGCCTGTTGCCACCAAAAACAGTCTGTTGACAAGGTTTTGAATTTCATCCCCCATTTTTTTTTTCAAGGCAGGCCTGTAGCTTGGGATTCCCCATATGTGAGGACTGTTTGTCCTCAGAAAAAAAAATACCTGTAGCAGGTATGATAGAACAGCAGGATGTCAGTTCTTGCAAAACCCTCTTACCTGGGCTGTGCATACCCAGTGGGGTATGCTCAAAGCAAAGCTTCTAGAAACTTTTATGTCTGAGTTCTATGGTGGGCTGCATCTGATGATGTCGCCCATGTGTGAGGACAGACATCCTGCTCTTCTCGGAGAACACCTGCTGCAGGTGAGTAACTATATCTTATTTTCTCTATATAGGTTCCCCCATGCTTTAAAAACAAAGGAAAAAGGAGACCTGAAGCTCTCAGGTAGAAGCTATTTGTATGAGGGTGCTTAGAAGGAAGTAAATTAGGGTTTGGATTTGGCCTCATTTAATCCTCTTCTACCCATTTATAAACCAGTTGCTATTGGTGAACTGCATGGAATTTTTGAGAGTTGTTTTGTATGATCCGATTTCACCATTTGCTTTTTTAAGATAAAAGGAGGAAGGAAAACATAAAAAAAGAAAAAATATTTTTAACAATTTCTCGTACTTTGGTACTCTTACCTTGAGGCTACAACCTATAATGTTGATCCTTATCAGAACCTCATGCATCCATCATACTGCATGTAAGAGAGAATAAAGCATGTAAGAAAAAATATAGCATAACAAATAAATTGGATTTTCAAGAGAGATGTGTGGTAATAATTCATTCATTCATTTATTTATTCATTCTTTCATTCTTATAGACCTCTCATGCAGAGAAACCCTGATTGGTGCGGTTTTTATCAAAAGCCTACAAAAAAAACCCAATTACATAATTTTCAAATTAAAAAAAAAATAAAATTGTTAAAACAATAAAGCCTATTACATTTAAATATAAATGGGAAAAGCCAAGATTTCACCCTTTTCCAGAAGAGCAGGTAATTTAACTCCATCTGCAACTCTTTTGCTACTGAGTTCCACAGTTCTGGTCCTATAACAGAGAAAAGCCGCTTCCTGATTGCCCTTCTGACACCTCCTTCACTGTTTGTACTCTAAACAAAATCTCTAATGTGGAGAGAAGGCATCTGCTAGATGTATAAATGTCTACTAACTGTTGTAAGTACTTTGCTCCCTGGACATTAGACGCTTTAAACTTTAAATTCATAATCTTAAATTGTATTAAAAGCATTTTTCCAAAAAGTGTAAAAACAAACAATGGAGTAGGGCCCAAAGAACAATATAAAAAGACAATATTTTAAGGAATTTTGTTAGTGCTACTCTTACCAGCTCTTTGTTTTTGTTTGATTGTACTGGCCATGTTCTTGGCGCTTCCTTGCCCCTGGTGTAATGAAATTGTATGGTATTTTTTAATGCTTGAAACCACTTTGGGGGCAAGTATTTGCATAAGGCATTTTCTTAGTGTTTAGACAGGTGGATCCAGAACAAGTGGGTTATGCAACTATACCAGCAGATGGAGATGGAACAAAGCTGACTTCACAGTATATATTTATTTATTTATTTATTTAAGTTTTTTTATATACCAACATTCAAGACAGTAGTCCCATCATGCTGGTTCACAAGAAACAGGGGTGCAATAAACAATATATACCCCTGCAGTTACATCAGCCCACCAGTATTCTCCATCTCCAGCAGATGGTGGATGTGCATCTCCCTACTGGGGTTTGCCCAAAGTTTTCAGAAGGAGATAAGAAAGAAAATGACTACACCCTACTCTCCTGTGGTGATACCATATGATCCTTCCCTCAGTTGAGAATTCCTGAGGTGATATATATATTGGATTTTCCCTCAGATGAGTGCTTTGGTCTGGTAGCTGTTTTCAACTGGTGTGGACTTAGCTGTAAAAGACTGCTGAAAGGCATGTGGGTGCAGGGAGCTGAGCGGGGCGGTGACTGTATATGCCCTCTCCCCCCGCAGCCGGAGACTGATTCTGTACTCAGCCAGGATGGGCTGAGCTCAGGTAAAGCAAAAGAGAAAAGAGATGGAGGGTTGTTTGTAGGGATTCATCTTTCATGCTCAGCATGCCGATCCAACATTCGTTCCCGCCTCCGAGGGAATTTAGGGGACCTGGGCAGCCTGGCAGGTTCAGCAGCCTTTTGGGCTAGGGCCTAGGCCCTGCTCTTAGGCTTATCACTGCGTTCTGCATAATAGGCCATGGTGGAGTTTTCGCATGTTTTCCTGTGCATTAGGCTGCCCGCTTCAGGACTGTCTGTTCGTGCAAGTGCATTTGGCTGTGCGCCCAGTTTTTAAACGCTTAGTTGGGTGCCTGCTTGGGCATCCAGTTCGTAGTGGCATCTATTTGAGGTGCACATTTACCTATATGTACAATCTGGGTGGCATTGAGGATACGTAGTTTTTTGGGCGCTTATCGAGGTTCAGGGTTGTATGCTTAAATTTAGGACGCCTGTTTTTTGCAGCTCTAATATAGCTGGATACACACCTTTCAGTTGCTTGTTAAAGTGCACTGATAGATTATGGCGCCTATAGCTAAGAAACCTAAGTGCCTTACCCTCTGTGCTGCTTGTCATATTCAGGCATCACAGCCTGACATTCTCTCTAACTTGTGCCAGCGCTGCTTGGCCCCGACTAATCTTGCCAGGTCAGAGTTGCAGGTCGTGACCTCCTGCATGCCTGGTGCTGCGGTTAAGCATTGAAGTACACTTAAATCTGCGAATGGTCTTCCCGATAGGCACGGATGATGAAGTTGATCCTTACTCCTTGGAGGATGGGGGAATTCCTCTGGGATTGGAACCGTATAGGATTAAGTTGCGGTTCTTTCATAGAGATGAGTCACTGGCTCTGATTTTCCAGACATTAAAGATGCTGGGAGTACCTGGGACTGAATTCATGTCTGAGCCAAAGAAAATCCCATTTTGATTTCTTTACATAAAGCCTCTTGTTTTTTTCCTGTTATGAAGGCCGTTCAAGAATTGATTGATCTTGAGTGGGGCACCCCAGAAGCTAATTTCAAAGGGGGACGAGTCTTGGAAGGACTGTACTATCTGGATCCAGCTGTGAGAGAGCAATTACGTGGATGCGCTTGTGTGTGCCGTCACCAAGTGGACAACTATCCCCGAAGAGGGAGGAGCGGCCTTGAAGGATGTGAAGGAGGATTGAGACCATCCTTAAGCAAGCACTTGAAGCAGTGGTAATAACTTTGCAGATAGCTTCTTGTTGTTCCCTACCGGCTTGCTCCTGTTTACTTCTCTCTTAGTAGGTTGATAACTCTGGAGTAAATTCCACTTGTTATGGAGCCAGCAGCCGCCTTTTTAGCAGATGCAGGCTGTGATTGGGTCTGCATCTCAGCTAGAGGGGTAGTTTCGGTAATAGCAGACAGGCATCAGTTATGGCTGAGAATTTAATCAGCCAATGCGACCTCCAAGTCTAACCTTACGAAGTTACCCTTTAAAGGCTCGCTCTTGTTTGGGAGCAAGTTGGAGAAAATGGCCAGTAAGTGGGGCGAGTCCTCAGTTACCAGAGGATAAGAAGCAGATGCCGCGCTCCTTTAGCATGAGAGGTCATGCTAGGGGATCCGAGCATTTTCGACCCTACAGAGGTTCAGCCTTTCAGAGGACTTGACCTTTCTGTAGGTCTCAGTCCTTTTGTCCCAGCCAGCCTAGACAGGGCACAGGCTCGAGTAGTGGAACCCCCGAGCTGTTAACTGAGTGTGCCAACCCACCTCGGGGAATAGGAGATATAGGGGGTCACCTCTCTCTCTTTTATCAGGTGTGGGTCAAAATGTTTGGACATCATTTTCAGTTTCGAGCACTGCCTTTTTGTCTGGCCACCGTGACCAGAACTTTTTCCAAGGTTATGGTGATGGTGGTGGCGGTGAAGTTGAGAAAGGATGGGATTCTAGTATACCTGTACTTGGGTGACTGGCTGATTCAGGCCAGGACGCTGGAAGAGAGCCTCCTGGTGTTGCTCAAGGTGATCTCCTTATTGCAAGAGCTCAGTTGGATGGTGACCCTGGCCAAGAGCAGTCTTCAGCCATCTTGGTCACTAGAGTATCTTCTGTGTTCGGTTCTACATGAAACAGGGCAGGGTGTTTCTTACGGAGAGTCATATTCAGAAGTTGATGGTGCAGGTGCAGCTATTGATGAACACAATACACCTGATAGTGTGGTCCAGTCTACAGGTGCTTGCATTAGTGGTGGCAATCTGGGAAGTGGTGCCGTGAGCTAGGGTGTGCATATGTATCTTCTTCAGAACACCCTGTTGTCTTATTAGTGCCCACAGTCTCAGGACTATTCGATTCGGCTTCACCTGCCAATGGAGGTTTGCACTCACCTGCAGTAGTGGTTAAAGGCAGATCATCTGAGAAAGAGGGCTTCCCTAAGCTCAATGGACTAGCTGGAACTGACAACAAATGCGAGCCTCCAGGATTGGGGGGGCTCAGTGTCAGGATCTGATAGCAAAAGGGTGCTGGAGTCCAGAAGAGTCTCTCTGGAGTATCAATCGGCTGGAAGCCCATGCGGTCTGGATGGCATGCTTGCAGTTTGGGAACAGATTGCCGAGTCGCGCGGTCCGAATAATATTGGACAATGCAATGACTGTGGCTTACATCATTTGCTGGGGAGGAACCAAGAGCCAGCAAGTATCACAGGAAATAGCCTAACTTATGAAATGGGTGGAAGTGCATCTTCAGGAGATCTCAGCCTCACACATTGCAGGAAAAGACAATGTAAGAGCAGACTTTCTTCTCAGGCAGAGTTTGGATCCAGGAGAATGGGAAATGTCAAACGAGACGTTTCAGCTAATAGCAGATCTTCAATGCGAGAAGTTGCTAATAGGTTCAGAAACGAGGCCTTACGTTTCTGGACCTACTAGTGATTTCTCACACTGCAAAGGTTGCTTGTTTCTTCAGTCACAGGCGAGATCCAAAGTCTTTGGGAATCGATGCTCTCGTGCAGGGGTGGACGGAGAGCGATCTGCTGTGTGCCCCCCCCCCCCCTCCCCATGGCTGAAGTTGGGCAGACTTATATGGAAAATTAAGGGTCACAGAGAGATGGTGCTTCTGGTGGTACCAGATTGGCCCAGGAGACCATGCTAATCAGATCTGCGAAGGCTCCTGGTAGACTTCCCTCCAGCTTCTGGCACACAGGGATCTGCTGTTGCAGGGGCCTGTTCTTCACGAAAATCCGATTCAATTTTGTCTTGTGGTCTGGCCCTTGAGAGGGCTCACTTGCTGAAGCGTGGATATTCTACTGCGGTGATTGCCACCTGCAGTGAGCAAGAATTTCTCCACTTCCTTAGCCTAGGTGTGGGTTTGGCGAGTGTTTGAAGCTTGGTGTGAAGATTGAGGGGTTGTTCCTCGTTCTGTTGAGATCTCGCTCATTTTGAAATTTTTGCAGGATGGCTTAATAAAGGGTTGGCCCTTAATTCCTTAAAGGTACAGGTAGCAGTTCTTGTTTGTTTCAGGGGTCAGGTGAATGATGGACCCTTGTCAGCTCATCCAGATGTGGCCCATTTCCTGAAAGAGTGAAACGTCTTTCTCCTCCCTTGCAGTTGCCAGTGCCCGTGTGGAGTCTTAATCTTGTTTTGGATTTCTTAGCGGGCCCTACTTTTCCACCAATGCATAATCTTTCTTTGTGGTTATTGATCTTGAAATTGGTGTTGTGGCAATTTGTTCTATGTGTAGAATATCTGATCTGCAGGCCTTGTCTTGCCAGGAGCTGTTCTTTCGAGTGACTCCAGGAGCGATACAGCTGCAAGATGTTCCTTCCTTGTTGCTGAAAGTGGCCTCAAATTTTCACTTGAATCAGTCCATTTCTCTGCCATTTTTGGATAGGAAGAGAGATGGAGAGGAATATCGCCTGTTACGACCTTTGGATGTCAAGAGACAGATTGTGAGGTATTTGGAGGTTTCTAAACCTTTCAGAAGACTGATAGCCTATACGTCGTTCTCGGTGGAAGTAAACAGGGTGAGCCCGCTTTGTGGGCTACTAAGCTCGCTGGATTAAGGAGGTAGTTACAACTGCATATGTGGATGCTGAGCAGCCATTGCCTAGTCAGGTTAGGGCTCATTCCACTAGGGCTCAGGCAGTGTCATGGGTGGAAGTTAGATTGTTGTCTCCTATCAATATTTGCCGAGCTGCGACATGGTCTTCCTTACACACCTTTTTCAGGTATTATCATCTGGATGTGCAGGCCCAGGAGGACACAGCCTTTGAAAGTGTGCTTTTGACTGGATCGCGGACAGCTTCCCACCCTGTTCAGGAATAGCTTTGGTACATCCCACTTATTCTGGATCTACCTTTCTAAACACTGAGAAATGACTACTTGATGATTTCCTTTTCTTTAGTATAGATAGGTGGATCCACCTTCCTGCCCTTGGCTGCCAGCGGGTTGTGCTATTGTCATCCTGCGAGGCTGCGTGTTTCCAGGGGTTATGGGTAAGTGTTAATCCAGTCCCTAGACTAGTGTTAATACATTCTTTGTCTGAGGTCAGTGTTTCCTGTTGACTGAGTGCTGGAACGGCTATCTTGTATTAAATTATGTTAGTCTGTCCACAGTTGGCTTTTGCAGAGAATACTGGTGGGCTGATGTCGCTGCAGGAGTATATATGCTATGATGCCAGTTTTGCTCTGTCTCTATCTGCTGGTAGATGTGCATAACCCACTTGTTCTAGATCCATCTGTCTGTACTAAAGAGAAGGAAATTATCAAGTGTAAGTAGTAATTTTTCATTTATAAATATAAGTAATGAAAGGAAATGTTAATACTTGTAAAGTGCTTTTGAATTATGTTAAAAAAAAATGTATATATGCAACAGAGTAACAGCTTACTGAAAGGAATACATTTATGTGGCTTTTTTTAATGGATTAGAATGTCAGGATCTGCTCTCAGTTTGTGTGTTCTTATTTATTTCAATTGATATCTCTAATTGGTTTAGAAAACACAGGGTACAATGTTTCATACATATTAAACTGATACAACTTCATGTACTTGCCTTAAAACCTAGGTACCATCGGTCATGTAGCTCATGGAAAATCAACAGTAGTGAAAGCAATTTCTGGGGTTCACACCGTCCGATTTAAAAATGAATTGGAAAGAAATATCACGATCAAGCTGGGTTATGCGAATGCTAAGGTTAGTTAATGCTATAAGATCAGCATTTTTGTTTCAGATAAACTCTTTTGTAACATAGAAACACAGAAATCTGATGGTAGAAAAAGGGTCTATCCACAAAAAGTGGAATATAAATTTTATCTTGTCAGCAGTAAAATCCCTACTACACTCTGAGATTCCCTGTGCTTATCCCATACTTTCTTGAATTCAGATACTGTGGATGTCTCCATCACCTCCAGTGAAAGGCTGTTCCATGTATTCTCCACTTTTTCTATAAAGAAATACTTCCTTACTCCTGAGCCTAAATGGTCAGTTTTCCAAATGGAGAAGGGTCATCATTAGAGTACCACAAGGATGGATACTGGGACCTGTGATGTTTAACATATTCATAAAGGATCTGGGAAAGGTAACGAAGAGTGAGGTTAAAATTTGCAGATGACAAAAATTATTCATAGTTAAAATAGTATATTGTGAGTAACTACAGAAGGATCTTGTGAGACTAAAAGACTGGGCATCTGAATTGCTGCTGAATTTTCATGTAGAAAAGTGCAAAATGATACACATAGGGAAAATAAAAAAAAATCCCAACTACAGGTATACAAATGCTTGGTTCTGTATTGGGAGATACCACCCAGGAAAAGGACTTTGGCGTTCTTGTGGTCAATACATTGAAATCCTTAGTTCAATGTGCGGTGGTGGTCAAAAAGCAAATAGAATGATAGGAATGATCTGAAAAGGAATGAAGAATAAAACTGAAATCGCCATATTGCCTATATATCAATTCATGGTGTGATCACATAAGAAATTGCCATGCTGGGTCAGACCAAGGGTCCATCAAGCCTAGCATCCTGTTTCCAACAGAGGCCAAAACCAGGCCACAAGAAACTGGCAATTACCCAAATACTAAGAAGAACCCATGCTACTGATGCAATTAATAGCAGTGGTTATTCCCTAAGTATAATTGATTAATAGCCATTAATGGACTTCTCCTCCAAGAACTTATCCAAACCTTTTTTGAACCCAGCTAAACTAACTGCACTAACCACATCCTCTGGCAACAAATTCCAGAGCTTTATTGTGCGTTGAGTGAAAAAGAATTTTCTCCGATTAGTCTTAAATGTGCTACTTGCTAACTTCATGGAATGCCCCCTAGTCCTTCTATTATTTGAAAGTGTAAATATCCGAGTCACATCTACACGTTCAAGACCTCTCATGATCTTAAAGACCTCTATCATATCCCCCCTCAGCCGACTCTTCTCCAAGCTTAACAGCCCTAACCTCTTCAGCCTTTCCTCATAGAGGAGCTGTTCCATCCCCTTTATCATTTTGGTTGCCCTTCTCTGTACCTTCTCCATCGCAACTATATCTTTTTTTAGATGCGGCGACCAGAATTGTACACAGTATTCAAGGTGCGGTCTCATCATGGAGCGATACAGAGGCATTATGACATTTTCCGTTCTGTTAACCATTCCCTTCCTAATAATTCTTAACATTCTATTTGCTTTTTTGACTGCTGCAGCACACTGAGCCGACGATTTTAAAGTATTATCCACTATGATGCCTAGATCTTTTTCCTGGGTGGTAGCTCCTAATATGGAACCTAACATCGTGTAACTATAGCAAGGGTTATTTTTCCCTTGCACTTGTCCACATTAAATTTCATCTGCCATTTGGATGCCCAATCTTCCAGTCTTGCAAGGTCCTCCTGTAATGTATCACAGTCTGCTTGTGATTTAACTACTCTGAATAATTTTGTATCATCCGCAAATTTGATAACCTCACTCGTCGTATTCCTTTCCAGATCATTTATATATATATATATATATATATATATATATATATTGAAAAGCACTGGTCCAAGTACAGATCCCTGTGGCACTCCACTGTTTACACTTTTCCACTGAGAAAATTGACGATTTAATCCTACTCTCTGTTTCCTGTCTTTTAACCAGTTTGTAATCCACGAAAGGACATCGCCTCCTATCCCATGACTTTTTAGTTTTCGTAGAAGCCTCTCATGAGGGACTTTGTCAAACGCCTTCTGAAAATCCAAATACACTACATCTACCGGTTCACCTTTATCCACATGTTTATTAACCCCTTCAAAAAAATGAAGCAGATTTGTTAGGCAAGACTTCCCTTGGGTAAATCCATGTTGACTGTGTTCCATTAAACCATGTCTTTCTATATGCTCTACGATTTTGATCTTGAGAATAGTTTCCACTATTTTTCCCGGCACTGACGTCAGGCTCACTGGTCTATAGTTACCCGGATCGCCCCTGGAGCCTTTTTTAAATATTGGGGTTACATCTTGAGTATTGTGTGCAGTTCTGATCGTCCTATCTATAACAAGACATTGCAGATCTAGAAAAGGTGCAGAGGAGGGTGACATATATGATGAAAGGAATGAAACTGCTCTCTTATTATGAGAGGCTGCGCAAGTTAGGTCTTTCAGATAGAAATTTACAAAATTTATGAGTGAGGTAGAATGGGTAAATAAGCCAGTTATTTATTCTCAAATAATACTAAAACGAGGGAACATTCATGAAATGTAACAAGCAGCAGATTTAAAAGAAACCATAGAAGGTATTCTTTTTACTCGTTACACAGTCATAGTGTGGAATCTGTTGCCAGAAGATTTGGTCAAGGTGACTGGCTTAGATTTGTACATGTTTCTGGAGGAGCAGTACCTAAAACATAATTAGCCATGTAGACCAATGAAAGCTATTGCTATCCCAGGAAGTGAGTAATAGGAAATAGGTCTGTTTCATGGATCTACTGGTACTTGCTACCCTGCCTAGCCACTGTCAGAGACAGAATGCTAGATTTGATGGACCTTGCCCAGCATGACATTTCTTATGGAAAGGAAGCAGTAGAACTAGGGGTCCCAAAATGAAACTCCAAAAGGAAAGAATCAGAACCAATATAAAGAAATATTTTTTTCATGGAGAGGGTGGAGGATGCCTGGAATGCTCTTCTGGAAGAGGTGGTGAGGACAAAAACAGTAAAATTCAAAAGGGCATGGGGTAAACACTGTGGATCCCTAAAGGCTTATAATGAAGAAAAGGGTGCATGGGAGTAACTTACATGGAGCGGCAGTTACTACTATAAGAAACTTGCTGGGCAGACTGGATGGACCATTTTTTTTTTTTCCTGCCGTCAATACTATGTTACTTTGTTCTTAAATGTGCCCCTCAGCTAACTTCTGCTTTTCCGCAGTATTCCAGACTAAGCCCCTCTTCTTTACCTCTCCCTTCCCACTTGCCGTCATGTGGCTTCGGGTCCTATCTTAATGGGGCGGGAGCATTCCCTAGTTGTTCCTACCCTGCTGGTGCAGTAATCTAAATTTCCTAGCGTGTAGCCAGATGGACTCAGGACTTCAATGGGTTATGTGCTCCCCTGCTAGCAGATGGAGACTGAGTCAGGTTTCAAAGCTGACGTCACCTTAGATATAACCCCTGCAGTGACCTCAGCCATTCAGTATCTCTGTCTCCTAACAGATGTGGACGTGCTTTCCCTACACCAACATTGGTAGTTTAGCGGGATTGCAGTACTCGTTAGAAGGAAAATTTACTTCTAAATTGGAGAAAGATTAAGCCCCACTCTCCTGAGGTGATACCTAAAGGTCCCTCTCCCAGTTGAGAATTCCTGAGGTGATTTCCAAGATCCCTCAGAGCTGTACCTTGGTCTGGTAGCCGGTTTCCGGAGTGTCCAGGCTGCAGTTTAAATACATGTACCGCCTCCTTCGTGCAGCCCCCGTGGTGAAACATTCCCTGTTTGGAGTGCGGGGCTCTATATTTACAGAGCCCCACATGGTTCAAACACTTGCTGTTAGAAATTCACAGGGCCACACAGTTCTAACAGCAAGTGTTTGAACCATGTGGGGCTCTGTAAATATAGAGCCCCGCACTCCAAACAGGGAATGTTTCACCATGGGGGCTGCATGAAGGAGGTGGTACATGTATTTAAACTGCAGCCTGACCAGCCTCAAGGTGCTAGTTGGGGGCAGTAGGGACGGTGCAGGTGAAGAATAGGATTGGGAAGGTACAGTAGTGGAAAACAGGAAGTAGGGATTGGTGGGAGGGGAAACCTAAGAAGAATGGGATTCAGGGATGGGGGGGGTGGGGTAGTGCAGTGGAAGAATGGCTCTGTATCTATGGAGGCCCTCAATTCAAATGGGATTTTTTTACTGCAGGAGGGGAGAAGGTGCCATTATTTTAGCTGAAGTGCAATGACATACAGGTGCCAGTTAGAGCGAAAGGAAGACTAGGACTTGGGGGAAGCACAGAGGAAACCAGAAGCCAGGGATTGGGGGAAATGTGGCAGCATCTAAAGTTGATGGTGCAGGGCACACCCCTTTTTAAAGTTGGTGGTGCCTATGCACCACTGTGCATTATGGATACTATGCCTCTGGGTATGAGTAAAGAATGAGGAAAAGAATCAATTTGGTTTTTCTGCTATTTCCTTGTCCTTCCTGAGCATCCCTTTTGCGACTCCCTCACAGGCTTTATGCTTCAAATGTACTTGACAAAGTTTTTTTTATTAGATTTTGCTGGCAAGCTTCTTCTAAAATTCTCTTTTGGCCTATCTTACTACTGCTTTACATCTAACTTGCCATTGCTTATGCTCTTGGCTATTTTCATCATTTTTAGCTTTAACTGTCTCCTTTACATCATTAAACTACCCTGGCAGTCATTTGGCTTCCTTCATCCTTTTTTAATGCATGTAATACATTTTATCTGGACTTCTAAACAGTGTCCATGCCTAATGCAAAATTTTAACCTTTGCCACCATTCTGTTTAGGTGTTTTTGTAACTAATTTCCTCATTCTATCAAAGTCTCCCTTTTTTGAAAATTATATGCTACTGCATTAGTTTTACTTAATGTCCACCCTCCAGAGATATGCACTATATTGCTTAGCGACCCTTCCATATTAACCCTTTACATCAGGTTGTACATTCCGCTGAGGACTAGATCTAAAGTAGCTGCCCCTCTAGTCTGTTCTAGGACCATCTGCTCCATAAAGTAGTTATTTATGGCTTAACTTCTCTAGCATGTCCTGATGAAACATTGACCAGTCAATACTGGGATAATTGAAATCTCCCATTATGTTGCCAGATTTGCTCTCTTTATTTCATCTATCATTTGTCTCTCCATCTTGATCAGGAGGCTAGTAATATAGTAATATCAGGAGGCTAGTAATACCATGTAAGCACTTGCTCCTACTTACATGCCTTGCTCTTCCAGTTAGAAATCGTTTTAACCTATCCTTTTCTAACAGCCCAGTTCCACTTTCCCTGTTATAATGTAACTTTTGCTTTCATTGTTTAACTGGTTCCCCCTAGTTTATTGTAAACCGGTACGATAAGACCTGGTTCTTGAGCATCGGTATATTAAAAGAATTTAAATAAATAAAATAAAATAAATAATATACATCCACTGCTATACTCTTGTCATACATGAAATTTCTGTCCGTAAGGATTCTGCAATACATTGTTGACTGTAGGATTTTTATCATGGTTGAATGTATGCCATCTTTTCACACTGTCAGTATCTTAATCCAGCCTCTACCACTGAGTGTGTAAGAGGTGGTGGGAGAGGTGATGTCAGCACATCACCTTAAAAAGCAGGTACAGAGGTCTGAGTCTGGGTTAGCAATCTTTCCCAGTCGAGAAGTTTTATTGCTTTCATCTCCCTAGTTGCTTCCCTTCCTGGATGGCAGTATTTCCTAACATTTCAGGGCTTAGCAGCTAAGACATATGCTGAGAGTGTTTTGATTTTTCTCCCTGAGATATTGTGGCTCTCATCTCCCTCTCTTGTGCACCAGCTGTCTCCACAGCACCTTAGTGTTCCCTTCCTCACTCTCACACACTGACTTGGACTGACTTATATTTTATTCCCTGTTAGCAAGACTCTGATTCTGATTACTATTTGCTCTTTATTAACTTTTAGCAGTGTAAATCACAAGTTGAAGTCCTGATTGGCTATCAATACACAATTACATTTCAGATGAAATTGGGGTTACGGCCTTTTTGTTCGAGCCTATGTATAATATTGTTTCCTATTGGAAATTCGTTTTCAACTTGACATGGTTTCTAGGAACCATTTGTGATTTAAGTGCAAGAACTTCCTGTCTATGTGTATAACAGAATTGCAACATAAGTATTACTCATTTATTGCTTTCCATTTTTAGATTTACAAACTCGATGACCCAAGTTGTTCCCGACCTGAATGTTATAGGTCATGTGGAAGCAGCACGCCAGATGAGTTCCCTACAGATATTCCTGGGACCAAAGGGAATTTCAAACTAGTCAGGTGAAATGTACTGGATATCAGATTCTGCCATATCTTTTATTGTTTAATTTTATTTTTCTGTAGCCTGCTACCCATTTATGAAAAGAGATTGGGAGTTTCATAGACTGGTTACTTTAAACTTGAACTAAGCAAGATATCAATAGTTGGTTGATGTGTTTTTAATCGAATGGATGTCTTATGTTTTTCATCTGATCTCTGTAGCTAGAAATTAGGGGCATGTTTATTGGCCTTTTTCTTGTGAGAACTTATTTCAGTTACCAACTACTGTATTACAAACAACAAAACTGTACTGTGTTAGTAGTAAACAAGATTGTGTCATCCATGAAAGACACTGCTGATCCTGCCCTGAGCCTCCACAGGATCTTGGTTTGGCTTTTGGGTGAGGTGTGGGGATCTATACCTATGAAATATTGACTTTTATCTTTTCTGTTTATATAACAGGCATGTTTCCTTTGTGGATTGCCCGGGCCATGACATTTTGATGGCTACCATGCTAAATGGTGCTGCTGTTATGGATGCTGCGCTACTGTTGATAGGTAATAAAGCATTTGTTTTGATTTCTTATGGTTTGGAACCAAAAATTGAAACCATGCTATGTCTTGGATCATATTAAAAAGGCAGACATCATTTAGAAGTAAAAGGTTTTGATTAGAGATTCCCTGCTCCTAAAGCAGGTACATACATAATTTTTTAATCCTATAGGCATGGAGTCTTGTAAAAGTCTTTACACCCTTAAATATTTTTCACATCCTGCTGTCTAAAAAAATATAAATCACTATTAGGACAATGCAATACCGTGTGCTGGCCACAGCGCATGTCTCAATATGTTTGGATGCATGTTTTGGACACGCCTACATAACTCCTGATGCAAAATGGAGATTAGTGTGTCCAAAACATGGGTCCAATAGAGCTCGTAGCTAATAGCGCTCATCACTTATAAATTCATGTTGATGAGGCTATTAGCTATTTTCCCTGACGCAAAAAAAAAACCTGAAAAAGTAGAATCTACAAAAAAAAAAAAAAAGTGTACCGTGGTCAGGTTAGGAAAAGGGACGCTCAATGAGCGTTCATTTTCCTAACCTGTGGCTGTGCACAGGTTAGGAAAAAGGACACTTGTAAAATTGAGTGTCAGTTTTCATAACCCCCTGACAGCCACCTCTCTGGAGGCGCTAGAGGTGCACAATTTCCCCTAGCACTTCCTTTTTAACTCGACAGCCCATTTGCATATTGCATCGGGTGGCTCAGAGTGTTCAATCGGCGCGTGTTAGGAGAGCAGGTGCTCAATCATGTGATCACCCATTTTCCGCATGCCGATATTGCATTGGCCTGTCTGACTGGACACAGTTTGGGTCTATTTAACTTATGGGCCTTGTTAAGGCAATTTTTTGAACCACATCTAATTTGGGTTTGCTTTGACAAAAGTTATATTTATTTTCACATAGATAAGCAGCTGAATTAGCCATGCTGTATGGGTACATCTTCCGTGCCACTAGGTGGCAGAGCTCTCTAAGTCTAGTAAAGTCTTTAAGCTAGGTGCTCCCTCCCTCCTGTATCCTGACAGGGTTACCTCAGGCTCCTCAGTCTGTTTGTTTTTTTTCCGCGCACAGTGTGCACGGAGCTCTCTCTTCTCTTCACAAAAAATAGATAAAATGAAAAAGAGAAGACATTCTTACTACAATTGATTAGATCAACATATCTACAGATAAAAAAAAAATTCTGAAGACCTGCCCTCGAGAGATCCTTTTATACATCTCTGGGCACCCCCTTCCCCACTGGCCGATTAGATGCCGTATCTTTACCTCCTCGGTGGGACTCCCTTGTATCTTTCCGGACTGATACTGAGTGGAGCTGGGGGAAGAACACCACTGATACAGTGGATTGATTCGCCGGTGCTAAGGACTGCATCGTGGGCATAAAAAAAAAAAAAGAGACAATTGGACAATTGCACTTCCAGTACTGGGTGTTGCCATTTGGCCTCACATCCTCCCCATGGGTCTTCACAAAAAGCCTCGCTGTGGTGGCGGCCCTCCTCTGCAGACTGGGAGTGCCTGTCTTCCCATCCCTGAATGATTGGCTGGTCAAGAGCATGTCTCAGGCAGGGGCTGTTGGGTCTATGTGCTTGACCATTCGGGTGTTGGAGCATAAGCAGGAAGGCACATAATTGTTGGCACATGTATAATTTGTAATCTATACCAATTATAGTTTTTCCTTATTGTGCCTTTCTGTAAACAGTTGTGATGGTGAATTAACTTAACGACAGTATAGAAGAGTTTTTAAATAAATTAGGGTTTGTTCTCAAGTACACAAAGTCCCATCTCAGCCTATCACCTCAATTGGACTTCATAGGAGCCCTGTTAGACATGGCTTAGGCCAAGGATTTTCTGTCTCGCCAGAGGACCTTCGCCTTAGCGACCATTGCGGCAGAGATTTAACAGGGCCGCAGGTGGGCACATGTTGAGACTGTTGGGCCATATGGCCACAACCATGCATGTTACTCCTTTGGCATGTTTACACATGTGCAGAGCCCAATGGACCCTGAGGTCACAGTGGTGCCAAGCCACTCAGAGCCTCCATCATTGCATCCAAGTCACCCCGTCTCTCTGGGACTCTGTCCTGGAGGCGGATCATTTCCAATCTGGAACAGGGGATCTCCTATCTGAGTCTCCGTACTCAAATTGTGCTAACTATGGATGCATCTACCATGGGCTGGGGAGCTCTTGTAGATGGGCTTGGTACCCAGGGTCTGTTGTCTGCTCTGGAATGTTCTTGTCAAATCAATTTCCTAGAGCTCAGGGCAATCAGGTACGCGCTATGGGCATTGATAGGCTGTCCAACAAAGTTGTCCTGATCCAGACCGACAACCAGGTAGCTATATGGTATGTCAATAAGCAGGAAGGTAATCCAAACAACAAACAGGAGCATTACGGCACGCAAATAATCTCAGCGAACCACAGAAATGTGCAGGAAAGAATTAAATGTCCACACACAAAGTTCAGTGATATAATGTTTTCATTTTTAAACGGCAACTCCCAGTGACGCCATAATTTGAATTGTACAAAAAACAACTAAAGTTTTGTTTGTCCCTCCCAACGCAGCCTTGCGGCGAAACACGGGTCTGTGTCGGGGGACCTGCCTTGCACCTTTAACTGCTGTAATACACACTGTGGAGTTGCCGTTTTAAAAATGAAAACATTATATCACTGAACTTTGTGTGTGGACATTGAATTCTTTCCTGCACATTTCTGTCGTTCACTGAGAATAAACAGGAAGGCACATAATTGTACCTTCTTGTCAGGAAGCAGTCCAGATCTGATCGTGGGCCCTGTCCCACGGGATGGTGCTCAGGACTGTATACCTTGCCAGGACGAAGAATGTGGTAGCAGAGAGGCTGAGTCGAGCCTTCAGACCCCACAAGTGGTCCCTGGACCAGGGGAGTAGCGAATCGGATATTCTGCCTCTGGGGGAGCCCGGATGTAGATCTGTTCACGTCCCCCTGCAACAGGAAAGTGCTTCATTTCTGCTCCCTGTACAGGTCAGACTGCAAACCAACCTCAGCCGCCTTTCCCGTCACTGCGGCAAGAGTTTTCTCTATGCATATCCTCAGATTCCCTTAGTGGCGAAGACTCTCTTGATTAGGGCAGGCTGCAGCATCCCAACCTCCAGGCCCTGTCACTCGCAGCCTGGATTTTGATATGCTAATTCTGCAGCTGCTCATCTTTCAGAGAATGTGTTTAGGGTCCTGATGGCTTCTAGAAAGCCTTCCACTAGAAAGTCCTATGGATTGACGGGGAGGAGACCTGCAAGGCTGCAACGTGGAGTTCTCTCCATGCTTTCACATCTCATTACTGTTGGATAGGGATGGCCGGCACGAAAGTAGGTTCGGCCAGTCTGCCTTTCAGAACCTCTTTGAGGTGTAGAACCCAACTCTTCCAACCTAGGGCCCGTTGTTTGGGTTCAGGCTGTCTCCCCCTCTGTTTCTAACAGCACCGGTGGTGTTGTGTCTGTTGGTCCCCTTGTGTTGGGGAGCAGCCTGTAGCTGGGGATTTACCCATGTGTGAGGACAACAATCCTGCTTGTCCTTGGAGAAAGCAGAGTTGCTTACCTGTAACGTGTTCTCTGAAGACAGCAGGATGTTAGTCCTCACTAAACCCGCCTGCCACCTGAGGAGTTGGGTTTCTCCTGTTTTTTTTATTTTTAATCATAATTCTATGTTACAAGACTGAAGAGGGACCTCATTTTGGATGCGTGGTATAGGCCATGCTGGACATGCTCAGTGTGCCTAGTCAAAGTTCTAGAAACTTTGACATAAGTTTTCCGCTTCAGGGTTCCATCTGATGTTTTCACCCATGGACTAATACCCCGCTGTCCTCAGAACACCTGTTACAGATAAGCAATTCTGCTTTACTGAGTTCTTAGAACTGGCCCATCTCTGTGTTGTCAGTTGACATCACCCATGCGTTATGGCTATTTCTGGTCAATGGAGAAAAGAAATCTGTATTGAGGCAACTTTTATATTACCTCAGCTATTATGCATGCATAACCAATAAAACCTGAAATGTAATATTGTTGTTTGCTATGTGTAATACAGAAGATTATGATATCTTATGTGACTTACAATGCATATCTTTTTTGTTTCTATTTCCAGCTGGTAATGAGTCATGTCCACAGCCTCAGACCTCCGAACATCTGGCTGCTATTGAAATTATGAAGCTGAAGCACATTCTTATTCTGCAGAATAAGATTGATTTGGTCAAGGAAAGCCAAGCAAAGGAGCAATATGAACAGATTCTTGCTTTTGTGCAAGGTGGGTGTTATGTTGAAGTAATACATATGTTTGGTAGTAAGTTTGCTAACCCTGAAGCTGATGCAGTAACATTTGGGTTAAAATTGTTCACTGAATTTCAGCACACAGTTTCTTAATGCACTGGTTAAAATTTTTGTTAACTCCCAATGCAGTTAGCTAGTGTTCGCTAATGTATCAGGAGTTTAAAAATAAAAAGTACGCTGACTGGAAAATGTGCACACTGACCTAAGTTAAAATGTGCTGAAGGCACATTTTAAACTTGAAGAAGCGGGAGAGTCTCTCAGCCATGATTTATGTGCACAAAACTCAGATTTTGTGCACATAAATCTGTTAAAATTCAAACAGACAAAAAAATTCAATGTACAGTGGCTTACAAAAGTATTCGACCCCTAAAAAAGTCATCAGATTTATGAGGATTACAAATGACACAGATTGTTCTCGACAATGTTTGTTACAAACCAATGTGCAAGTACATTTTCAAAGTCACAAATCATTATTTCTCTACAATTTTTGTAAAATAAAATTAAAAACTGAAAAATGCTGCTTGCATAAGTATCCAACCCCTTCAGACTAGTACTTGGTAGAACCACGTTTTCCTGCAATAACAGCTTTAAGTCTGTTGGAGAAGTGATTTTTGCCCATTCTTCCTGGCAGATTTACTCCAGGTTGTTCAGGTTGGTTGGATGATGCTTATGGACTGAAATTTTCAAGTAGTGCCACAAATTCTCGATTGCATTGAGATCTGGATTTTGACTTGGCCATTGTAGAACATACACCTTTTTGTTGTTCAACCACTCCTGTTGAACAAGGCTTGGGGATTACTACCTTTAAACAATTAGCCTTGATGCTTTTGATACAATTGCAACTTTGCTCTCCACTTCGACAATGTGGGAAAAATGAGAATTGTATTCAGACGACAACCCACGCTGGGCCCCATCATTTACGGTCCAGGATACCGATACTCTGATATTAGGGAAAAATTACAGGACTCCTTCTTATAGCCAAGTCCAGAAGCACAGCACATTCAAGCAGACATGGATGATTGTCTTTAAGCATGTCTGCTCTAAACGAAGCAATCTTTTTATGGTCAGTAACAACGCAGCTAGCACTCTGTATGCCTCCCCTGCTTCTAAAGGATACTAAGCTATGCAGCTTTAACCAGCACAATAAGCCTATTGCCATTTTAAACTCAGATGCACCTTTAGCTCTCCCTACTTCGGCATGCATGGAACTATATAAGATTTTTGGGTGGCCGATATATCAGGGTTTCCCCCTGCGGAAGCTGCATTTGGCAAAACAAGGACCTTGTCAGGGCATTTGACATCATACCCAGGAGGAACACCACTTTCATGTGCAATCTTCTAGCTGGTTATGGAATAAATGCAAATTGTTTACATCCATAGCTGTATCAAGTTTTTTGTTCTATATTTTCTTGAATAACTGTTTTGGGTTGGCATTGATAATAGTTTTTGCCTGTTTGTTACACGAACATCTGTTATGTCTATGTACATTTTTGAGTTAACTATATTGTAACAACATTGTAATAGATGTGATTTGGGAATGTGAACTATTACTATACATTACATTAGTGATGTAGTACATGTATAGAAGTTGTAATCAGATAGGGAGATATTCATTTTAGTTGTCAAATTCATGTGGTTGTAGACATGTTATATTTACCAGTACTAAAGTGTTTCATTTTATTTGTTTTGAATAATAGTAAAGATTTTCTTAATTGGCATTGCATTGATTCACACAAGTACTCTTTTTTTTTCCATTCCATTTGGAGTGTTTGGTCTGTTTATTGAGCACCTTATACAATTACATATTACCGGGTCATTCATATATATATATATATATATATATATATATATATATATATTTTTTTTTTTTTTTTTTTTTTTTAACATGTTTTGTATACCATATATTCGGTTTTGCCATCATAACGGTTTACATTAAGAGAGTGACATTAGAGTTTTAACAAATACAAATTAAAGATAAAGTTGGGTAGCAATGAGGGTAAAAGAGGGTTAGATTATATAGGGAAAATTTAGATTTCTGTGTTAGAGTTCGTGGTTTGATTAGTCTGTCGTAAGTTGATAGGATGGTGTCTTTGTTTTCTTTGGAGTTGTCTGGTTGGGAGTTTGCTGGTATTGATAGTTGAGATCTTCTGAAAAAGCTCTGGTAAAAAGCCAGATTTTTAAATCTTTTTTGAAAGTTTTGGTGTCAACTTGGGTTCTTAGATTTAGGGGCAAGGCGTTCCATAGCGATGGGCTGGCAATGGATATAGCTCTCTCTCGGGTTGATACTGTGTGTGTGTGTATTTTTTTCTATTTTAAAATCTTTCCTGTCTTCCATCTTCCAGGTTTTCGCTCCCTGTTTAATGTAACTTTACCTTCTTCTTAAATTGTTAATTTGGTTTCCCCCCCTGTTCCATTGTAAACCGGTACGATAAGACCTTCATCTTGAGTCTCGGTATAGTAAAAGAATTTAAATAAATAAATTTTACAGCAAAGATTAAAAGATACTTATATTACCATGGTTGGGATTATCACTCAAACTAATAAACTAAACAACCAGGCATGATATATATAGATTCTCAAAAGATTTATTTAGGTATTTAGATATTTTATATACTGTCGTTCCATATCAAGATCACAGTGGTTTACAAAATAACATAATTTTTGGACAGCATTAACACACACAGTGTGAAATGCTCTAATACAAATTATTCTGCTAGCTAATATATAAAACATAACACATATTAGAGCTAATCCATTTTAGCAATCAGTACATTGTAATTCATGTTTCATTGTATCTGTTCTACCTGCCTCCAGTCCAGAGAGCTCTCATTATTCTTAGTATTGAAATTACCTTGCTCTTTTCTCACAGTTTATTCCTCATATTTCAAATTTAACCATCGTCTTTCTTGATACATTTGTTCTCTTACACTCTAATTTTGTAAGATTATATGCATTTTTAAACAGGTATGTTTTTAGCTCATATTTAAATCTTTCTGTCTAGTATCAAACATAACATCTCAGGTAGTGAATTCCAAAGCTTTGGACCCGCTTTAGAAAACACACGGTCTCTTACTTGGGTCGGGTGTGCGCTCGGTATTGTCCTTTATTTTGGGATCTTAGTGCTCGCTGAGGTGTGTGTAGTTATAATTTCAAACCTATCAGGCCAGAATCACCGGAATGAATTATTTTGAATATTAGCGTTAATACTTTGTAAAATATTCGCGATTGTACTGGTAGCCAGTGCAGTGAAATCAGAGTGGGTGTAATGTGATCAAATTTCTTAGCTCCTAATAAGAGTCTAGCTGAGGCATTTTGTAATAATTGTAGGGGTTTTAAAAGACATGTGGGAAGACCCAGTAATAGTTACAGTAGTCTAGGTTTGAGAAAATAAGTTTGCAATATTGTATGATTAACTACACACACAGACACATACACACTCCTATTTTAGGAGTTTTTAAGGCAAACTAATGACCTTGAAATTATAAATGAATACTGTTAGTTCCCCAAACACTGGTTTTGCCATCATGATGTAAGGCATCAAGTGTATGTTTTGAGTGCCATGAAGAGGAGGACCATGTAGTTTTGAAAGCTCTTGCACTACAACATCTTTGGATTTCGGCTTCCGTCAGCCCAATAAATGGTGTCTCAGTCTGCAGAAAGTCCAGTTTCCTCCAGGGCCGAGGTGTCCGCTTCATCCCTGAACTGAAAACAAATCTTCTTTGGATTCTGACAAAAAAAATGTGCAGCCTGTCTGAACATAGTACAAACAACTCCCCCCACCACACACCACCTACACAACTACCTACACCTACCTACCTCAAGCGCACAATGCAGCTTCTAATAAAGGGAGGGGTCAGAAAGAGAGCCTACTGCACCATCAGGGTCTATTCAACCCATTCTACAAAGTACTAAAAATTCCCTTCTTTAGTAATGAATGTTTAAGCAAGGTATGTAAAATTTCCCAATGCCAGTGTCTGTTAATTGCTCAGGGCCCCCATGCTACAAGGGAGAGAGAGAGGACTCGGGATGGGGCCGGCCCAGAGATTGTGAGGAAAGAATCAACAGGGCGTGGGGGGAGTAGAAGTGGGTCAAAGACGGGAGATCAGGCGAGTGAAGTCTCAAGGACTAAAGATGGGAGGGGGAAGGCTGGAATAGTAGAAAGAGAATCCAGGAAGGAGCTAGGAGGGACCAGGGATGGAGTCAGTATTCTACAGTGAGTTAAGCAAGACCTGCTGCAGCCATGGTTTAAGTCTAGACATCCTGCTGTTTCTGGCATGTTCTTCCTCCCTATTCCAGTGAGCATCCATGTAGGAGCAGAAAAAAGTTTACTTTTAATTTAAACTGCTGTTATTTCTCACGAAAGAAGCTTTCAGTCTGTTGAGTGATTAACTGGAGACAATTAAACAAAGGGTTGGTAGGAATCTAGTAAGAAAAAGTCTTACTGTTAAATATGAGTAGACCAGTGCCAAATCCATCAAGCCTGAGCCCTCCTTGCACCGAGAAAGGGAAAACATCTTTGTGTTGATCCCACCCTCTGATACTGTACAGATGGGGCTTCTTTCACATTCTACCTGACACATTTATTTATCTTTTGTCAGCCTTGGATCCTTTGTGATAGGTGGGTGGGTGATGGGGGGTGTTCATATCTTTTCTAGCTGTACAGATCAATTTTCTAGGTGAACTCCTGCCCATTATCTCCTGTCTGAAAGATCTTGTTCATACCATGTATGAAAGTAGATGAGAAGGGTTGGTTTCCTTAGAAACGTGTCTCAGCCTAGCCAAAAGAATAAAAGGTGGTGTGTCATACTTTTTTTTTTTCTTAATTTACCACTGTGTCTGCCAAGCCTGCTTCAAAGAAGCCTTTCAGATTTCAATCTGCCTGTGTGGCAGCAATAAGATGAATGTGTGTGAAGGAAAGATACCTCAAAGACCAACTTGGCAGCTGGTGGTGATATAATCAAACTTGCAGCTTAATAAGTGAATATCAATTGTTACTAATCTGCCTATTACTTCAAAACACCAGATCCCTTGGCAAGAAGATTCTGTACTTCAACAGTTCCTAACAGGTGTGTGGACAGAGACAACCAAGCCCTGGTCCACTGGCAGGGAGCAGTGTAGGCCAGTACTGCTGCTGCTAGTGGCAAAGTGGAGCTTTCCATCGATCTCCACCACCTAAGCAGCCAACTGCTGCCAGTGAGAAAGAGGGGTGATTCAGCACTGCAGCCAGCAGAGAGAAATGGGCATGGGCCAATGCTGCCACTCATAGCGGTAAAATCCCCCTTTCCATCATTTCCTAACCCCTAAGAACATAAGAACATAAGAAATTGCCATGCTGGGTCAGACCAAGGGTCCATCAAGCCCAGTATCCTGTTTCCAACAGAGGCCAAAACCAGGCCACAAGAACCTGGCAAGTTCCCAAAACCCCTGCTTTATCCCCTTAAGCAGAAATAAGCAGCATTTGTTTGCTCATGCTGCCTTCTTCTAGTTAGCATTTCCTCTGCAGTTTGGTCTGTAGTTCTTCATAGTCTCATGAGACTCTCTGGTCCTGCCTGGTTCCCATTGCAGAAGGAAGCTCACAGAGGAGGCAGCTGCAGCCCCAAATAAGAAGTGCTCCTCATCCAACAACTGCTGGTAGCATGCTGGAGGTATCCACACAAGGAAAGATGGGAGAATAGGTGATTGTCCAAGCTGCCCAAAGGGTTACAAGGAGCAAAAATGACTATGCCAAGGAGCTGGATGAGAGATTTTTGTGCCTGGGTGAGGGGAGAGAGAACATGATGTCACCAAGGGGGTGGGTGAGAGTTGACTGTGTTAGGAGGGTTGGGAGTGAGATTGAGCTTGGGGGGGGGGGGGGGGGGAGGGAAAATGATTGCACCAGGGAGATGAGGAAGATGATGGATTGTACTGGGGGAGGGAGATGGAAGAGAGATTATTATGATAGAGTGATTGTGGGGGAGCTAAGATTGCATCAACAGGGGGTACGAGAGAGATGATCAGAGCTGGTTAAAGCTTGGGTACCCTGCCACTAAGTATGCTGGGAGGAAAAAGGAAAGAGCAAGAAGTGGTGCCGGGGAGGAGAAGGGAAGGAAGAGAAAGTATCTGGTGTGGAGGGAATGCAAGAAACAGCAAACAGAGCGTAGTGCCCGGAAGGAAGAAGGCGAGAGAAAGAAAAGGAAAAATGAAGGAAAAGGAGCCAAAGGAAATAGAACTAAAAATCAAACACAAATGAAGAACAACCTCCTCCAAAAAACCCACCCCTGCCCCAATCGCCAGAAAACAAGCTGTGGTGTGCCTTTGTGACCTGAACCCAGCAAGGAACCACTGCTGAACTGAACAGTGCTTCCTGCCCAACATAGCAAACATGGCTGTAAATAATCTGGAAGAGGACAGCACTATTACAAATTATTTAAATCTCAGGGACTGACCCATAGGACAAGTTTTTGATATGGGAAAAGTTTGCTCCTCAGTCTTTTAAAGTACTTTCTGAATGTCTCCAGTACAATTTTTGATGCTGCTTGGTCTTACAGGGAGTGATGCTCCTCCTTATATGCCAGTTATTCTTTGTGCCCTGCTTTCATGCTGTTTGTTTTTATGGCTTAAGTGTTTTATGAGGTTTTTAAAATTCAGTTTAAAATACCATAAAAATTGAACTTTTTTTCCTTGCAGTATAGGGAAGAGTTACCATAATATATGCTTTGCTTACCCAGAAGAAATAGAAATGTTAAATATTTGTTTGTACCTAATGTTTTTTGTCTATTATCCTTAAATTATTTATTTTTGTGTTTTTTAGAATAAAGTAATATTTATACAGGTACAATAAATTACTGTAATTTGTTTTCTAAAAGTGGTAATCTACCATTATATTTGTTTAATAGGTACAGTTGCAGAAGGAGCTCCAATTATTCCTATCTCAGCTCAGCTAAAATACAATATTGAAGTTGTTTGTGAATACATAGTAAAGAAAATTCCAGTGCCTCTCAGAGATTTCACCTCAGAACCAAGGCTTATTGGTATGTGGAAATAAATTCTTGCTCTAAATACATTACATGTTTGTTTTAACCCATTCTACTGTATTCTTCTTCACATATCAACATAATATATGACTACAGAAAAAGGCCATCTGACCCATCCATGCCCTGATCTGTCCACACTGTTAAGGTTACATGGAGTGGAGGAGTAGCGTAGTGGCTATGAACCAGGGAAGTCATGGTTCAATCCCATTGGTGCTCCTTGTGACCTTGGTCAAATCACTTCATCCTCCATGGCTTCAGGTGCAAAACTTAGATTGTGAGCCCTCTGTGTTCAGGAAAATACCTACAGTACCTGAATGTAATCTGCTTTGAAGAGGCTGAAAGACAGAATATAAATTAAAATAAATAAAAGCAATGTAAAAAATAAACCCAGTTGCCAAAACAAAGTTGATCACCTGCAAGATTTCCCCTTATCTAGGACAAATTTTTTGTATTCCACCATTTGAGTAGCCTTTGTTTTTCTTGTTCTATGGGGAGTGGCCTTACCCTAGATGCTGTTTTCCTTTGTTTTATGAGGCAGTGCACCTTTTTTTGACATGTAGTAACTGATTGTCTTAACAAAAATATTTTTGATATACCTAGTCAATATCTAGTTATGTACCTATTTGCAGATGCCACTTGATTTTCAAATTAATGATAGTCTGAGTTAATGCAGTTTTTATTAGTCCTTACATTCCAAGCATTTTGTAGCATTTTCCAGTTCTATAACTTCTAATACGTATATGCATTTACTTGCTGAGTCAGCTAGATGATTATTTGATTTGTTCTCCTTCACCTTTATCTATGGAAACTGGTCTGATCACACTAACCAATCACCTTGTTCCACTGCTTTCCACTTTACAGTGTGATATGCTTGGTGTGGATCAGATGTTCCCCAGAGTTTCTGATTCTCTGCCCACCTGTCCTTTTCTATGGATCTTCCCTTCCCTGTTGTGAACTTTGTTGTCTCAGTGGTGATTCAAGGTTCAAGAGGGATGTATAATTCTACCTGCTGGACTGCATGCCAGCACATGTCATATACATGCTGTTCTGTTTGCTGTAAGAAATGCCACTAATTGCAACTACCGACTGCTTCATGTTTTTATCATTCTCTTGCTTGCCCTGCTGCTGGTGCCTCTGCACATTGCTGGTCTTCCATATTCTATTCCTCCTGCTTCTAACCTTAACCAACATACTAAATGTGGTTATTCAACTTCTACTATGATTTCCCTGTATAACCTTTCGGCATTTCTTCCCATGACACTACCTATTATGCTATTTACCTAGGGTTTGGTTTACAACCTCTTATGAATGTTTTTTGGACGTGTGGCACTTCTGTGTACCTATATTCCCACTGCTGCCTATAAACACAACATGTCTTATGTTTTTCAATGCCTTTGTAACCTGTCCCACATTATTTATGCATAAGACAGTACGAATTCTTCTGCTGACTCTGCCTCCTTATGTTCCTGGCTTCTTTCACTTTCCTGATTTATTAGCCTTGCAAATTGCTGCTAGTTTTCCATACAGTACTTATTTTCTCATGCAAAATAAACCATAACTTAAGACTAATGTCATGAAAATGTAGGCGCACCTGCAGCTCAATGACAACTGGATGACTTTCAGTGGAACTCAGTCTTAATGGTGCCATTTGCTAACTGATGAATGCTTATATATATGTGAGATTCACTTACATTATTAGGGATCTAGAGGGATACATGCACTGTTCTGTATACCTGATATAAACTTGCCTACTTGCCATGATCTATCTTCACTGACCCGCTGCCCTCTCTGGTTCTTTGGTGTGCCACTCTTGCCATTTGAAAGTAGCACCAGAGGGAAATATGTGTGCCTGAGTCTGAGACCAACATGGAGACTATGATTGACCTATTGACCCTAATTTGGAGAAATTCCAGGAGATATCTGGACAGCAACTGGAGCTGTCCAAAACTTGTGATGGATGGTCATGGGGTCACAATGAGCAGAGGAAAAGGTCAGAATCTCAGGCTAATATTCCAACTACATTGGCACTTGAACAAACAGCTTAGGTCTTGGAGATCTCTCTGAGGGTGAAGAAAATGACAAAACAAAGGACTAACAGAAAATTGATGTGAACATCAGGCAAGTGGGCCTCAATTTGGGAAGGGGATCAGGGTAATATAGGTTTAATTTATCTTGTTTTGACAAGCTGTGTACGTGATACTCCCATAGGTTCATGCAATTTTACTTTCTCCGGGACTGGAATCATATAGGACTATGTTGCAGTTCTTTTATAGAGATGAGCTACTGGTTTTGATTTCTGAGAAGTTAGATGCTGGGAGTACCTGGGGCAGATTCCATGTCTGAGCCAAAGAAAAATACCATTTTGGTTTCTTTGCGTAAAGCATCTTGTTTTTAACCTGTTATGGAGGCCATTCAAGAATTGATTGATCTTGAGTGGGTCGCTCCGGAGGCTAATTTCAAAGGGGGTCTGGTTTTGGAAGGCCTGGACCCAGTGGTGAGAGAGTGTTTGGCTTTTTGAAAGTGGATGCACTTGTCTGTGCTGTCTCCAAGCGGAATACTATCCCCATGGAGGAGGAACGACCTTGAAGGATGTGAAGGATTGAGGCCATCCTTAAGCAAGCATTTGAAGCAGTGGCAATGTCTTTGCAGATAGCTTCTTGTTATTCCCTGGTGGCTCGCTCTTGTTTACTTCTCTCTCCGGAAGTCGATGAATCTTGAGTGAATTCCAGCGCAGTTATGGAACCAGCAGCCGCCTTTTTGGCAGACACGGGCTGCGATTTGGTCCACACCTCAGTCAGAGGGGTGGCTTCGGTAATAGCGGCCAGGCATTGATTATGGCTGGAAAAATTGGTCCACTGATTTGACCTCCAAGGCTAACCTTACAAACTTGCCCTTTAAAGGCTCACTCTTGTTTGGGAGCAAGTTAGAGAAACCGGACAGTAAGTGGGGTGAATCCCCGGTTCCTCTGTTGCCAGAGGATAAGAAACAGATGCCGTGCTCCTTTGACATGAGAAGTCATGTCAGGGGATCCAAGCATTTTCGACCCTACAGAGGAACAACCTTTCAGAGGACTTTCGGTACGTCTCAGTCCTTTCGTCCCAGACAGCTCAAAAGAGGAGTGGGCTTGATTGGCCGGCCTTCCCGAGCTTCTCAATGAAGGTTTGCCCACCCACCTTCAGGAACAAGAGATAGGGAGACTCATCTCTTTTATCAGAGGTGGGTCGAAATCACATCAGACCTGGAGGTGATATGAGACGGATATGCGCTGGAATTTCACGGTGTTCCTCGAGACGTGTTCATGGTGTCTCCTTGCTACTCCCCACAGAAGAAGCAGGCAGTGGAGTCTATGCTTCAAAGGCTCCTCAAGCTGAGGGCGGCTGTTCTGGTGCCCACGTGTCAAAAAAATATGGGGCAATATTCAATTTATTTTGTTGTGCCCAAGAAAGAGGGTTCCTTTCGTCCCATTCTGGATCTCAAAAGAGTCAGTTGTCATTTGAAGGTGACTTATTTTCGCATGGGAACCTTACACTCTCAGTTGGGGGATTTCTGACCTCCCTGGATCTGTCCGATGCTTACCTTCATATTCTCATCCATTTGGAACACCATTTTCTATGTTTTGCGGTGTTGGGGCAATATTTATCAGTTTCGGGTGCTGCCCTTTGGTCTAGCCATCGCTCCCAGAACATTTTCCAAGGTTATGGTAGTAGTAGTGGCGGCCTTGAGAAGAGAAGTGATCCTGGTGCAGCCATACTTGGACGACTGGCTGATTTGAGCCAAGTCTCAGGAAGAGAGCCTCCTGATGATGCACAAGGTGATCTTGATGCAGGAGCTCAGTTGGGTGGTGAACCTGGCCAAGAGCAGTTTTCAGCCAACCCAGCTGGAGTATCTGGGGGGTTCGGTTCATGGGACAGGACAAGATTTTGCTGCCGGAAGTTCAAATTCAGAAATTGATGTCTCGGGTGTGTCAGTTGGTGATACTTTACGCCCGATAATGTGGTCCTATCTACAGGTGCTTGGCTTGATGGCGCCGTGGGCAAGGGCACATATGGATCCTCTTCAGCACTCGCTCCTGTCTTATTGGAACCTGCATCTCAGGACTATTCAGTTCAGCTCCACTTGCCGATAGAGGTTTGCTCTCACCTCCAGAGGTGGTTGCAGGAGGCCCATCTGAGAAAAGGAGTTTCCTTGCCCTCCTGAACCTGGTTGGTACTTATGACAGACGTGAGTCTCCAGGGTTGGGAGCTCACTGTCAGGAGTTAATGGCCCAAGGGCATTGGAATGCCGAGGAGTCCTGCTGGAACATCAATTGCCCGGAAGCCCGGGCAGTCCAAATGGCATACTTGCAGTTTAGCCACAGGCTGCAGGATCCAAGCAGTCCACATGATGTCGGAGAACGCGATGACAGTGGCCTTCATCAATCGCCAGGGAGGAACCAAGAGCCAACAAGTGTTGCAGGAAATAGACCAACATATGGAATGGACGGAATGTCATCTAAGATGATCTCGGCCTCTTATATTGCAGGAAAACACAATGTAAGAGCAGACTTTCTCAGCAGAGACAGTCTGGACCCAGGAAAATGGGTGTTGTCCGCCGAGGCGTTTCAGCTGATTGTGGATTTCTGGGACCTTCCATTCCTAGACCTGCTGGTGACTCCTTGCAGTGCAAACGTTCCTCGATCCTACAGTTGCAGGAGAGATCTGTGGTTTCTGGGCATAGATGCTCTCATACAGGTCTGGCCGGAAGACAGATTGCTTGATGCCTTTCCTCTGAGCCATTGCTGGGCAGGATGATTCGCAAAATCGAAGGCCACAATGGGCTGGTACTCCTGGGGGAGCCAGATTTGCCTAGGGATCCATGGTATGTGGATTTGCGGCGACTTCTGGTGGAGACCCTCCTTCGGCTTCCACTGTGCCAGAATCTGTTACAGAAGGGTCTGGTTCTTCACAAGGATCCAACTCTGTTCTGTCTTATAGTTTGGTGCTTGAGAGGGCTCACTTGTTGAAGCATGGGTATTCTTCCATGGTGATTTTCACCTTACTCCGCACTCAGTTCTCCACTTCCTTAACCTATGTGTGGGTTTGGAGAATATTTGAGGCCTGGTGTGAGGAGCGAGGTGTTCTTCCTCATGCAATTAAGATCCCGCTCATTCTGGATTTTTGCAGGATGGGTTGAATAAAGGATTGGCCCTTAATTCCTTGAAGGTGCAAGTTGCGGCTCTTGCCTATTTCAGGGGTGATTCCTTGTTGGCCCATCCTAATGTGGTCTGTTTTTTTGAAGAGAGTGAAGCATTTTAAGCCTTCCTTGAGGTTACTGGTCCCCCTGTGGAGTCTTAATTTGGTGCTGAATTTCATGGTGGGCCCTATGTTTCAATCACTATGTAGCCTTTCCTTGCGGTTGTTAACCTTGAAGATGGTGTTTCTGGTGGCTATATTTCTGCGTGTCGAATTTCTGAGCTGAAGGTCTTGTCTTGCCAGGAGCCGTTCCTTTCGGTGACTCCAGGGGCGTCACAGCTGCGTACTGTTCCCTCGTTCTTGCACAAAGTGGTTTCAGACTTTCATTTGAATCAGTCCATCTCCTTGCTGTCCTTGGATAAGGTCAGGGATGTGGAGGAGTATCGCCTCCTGTGCTCCTTGATGTCAAGAGACTTGTGCGGTATCTGGAGTTTCCCCCTCCATGGTGGGAGTAGGTAGGGTGCTCCAGCTTTGCGGGCTACCATAGCTCACTGGATTAAGGAGGTGGTGACAGCCGCATATATGGATGCTGAAAAGCTGTTGCCTACTCAGGTTAAGGCTCATTCCACTAGGGCTCAGGCAGTGTCATGGGTGGAGGTTAGATTGTTCTCTCCCGTCGACATTTGCCGAGCGGTGACATGGTCCTCCTTACATACGTTTTTCAGGTTTTATCGTTTGGATGTGCAGGCCCGGGAGGACGCAACCTTTGCACGGGCGGTGTTGACTGGACCGCGAGCAGTCTCCCATTCTGTTCGGGAGAACCTTTGGTACATCCCACTGATCCAGAGTCCATCTGTCTACATGCTAGGAAATGGATAAATTACTTACCTGATAATTTTGTTTTCCTTAATGTAGTCAGATGGACTCAGCTTCCTGCCCTCGACTGCTGTATGAGTGTGTCAATAGTCCTCCTATGGAGCTTTGGATCCTAAGAATTACTGGTAAGTGTTCATCCAGTCCCTAGATTGGGGTACCTGGATTCTTATGTAAGTTCAATGTTTCTTGTTGCGTACAGTTATGGTTGACTGTTTTTAATGTTTTTTGCTAGTCTGACCACAGTTGCTTTTGAAGAGAATACTGGTAGGCTGGGGTCACTGCAGGAGTGTATATACTCTGACATCAGCTTGCTCCGTCTCCATCTGCTGGCAGGGGAGCATAACCCACTGGTCCTGAGTCCATGTGTCTACACTAATGAACACTAAGTTATCAGGTAAGTAATTTCTCCATTACTTCTCCCCCTTTTCTGTCCTCTCTGTCCTTTCCTTAAGTTGTAGCCCGAAATGGTTATATCTCAATTAGGAGACTGTGATGGATTAATTGGTAAATTGGAAATTAACCAGTTTACCAATTAATCCACCAGTTTGTCTAGTCTTCCTTCAGGTCATCAACATTTTCCTGGTTCTTCAACCTGAACTCCCCCGTCTATCCAGACCTCCCATCTTGTTGATACTGCACAACAAACATGTTTAATATCATTTACGCCAGATGATTAGTAGATGTATAAATACATGCTAAAGTTGTTAAATGTATGCGAGTAAATGTCTTTTAAAATAGCAAACTACAAGCATAAGTGTTAGCCCTACCTTGGAACACCCCTTGACCATCCCTTTTTTACACATGTACATGTAAACATAAGTGAATATACATGCATATTTTTTATGTTTATAAAATTCAGAGTATGTGAGTAGAGGCTACTTACCTGTGTATATTCCAGTTTTTATGCTCATAGGGGCAGGTTTTTAAAAAATACGCGAGCGCGTACTTTTGTTTGCGCACCAGGCGCGAACAAAAGTACGCTGGATTCTATAAGAAACGCGTAGCCGAGCCCAGCGCAGCCTGCCTGTTCCCTCCGAGGCCGCTCCGATTTCGGAGCGGCCTCGGAGGGAACTTTTCTTCGCCCTCCCCCCACCTTCCCCTCCCTTTCCCTACCTAACCCACCCCCCCCGGCCCTATCTAAACCCCCCCTACCTTTGTCGGCAAAGTTACGCCTGTCGGTTGGCAGCCCCGCTCCGTCCTCAGGTCCCGGGGGCTGGTCCGGAGGCCTCGACCACCCCCCCGGGCCGGTGCCACGCCCCAGGGCCAGCCCCCGAAAAGCCGCGGCACGTTTCGGGAACTCCCCCAGACACGCCCCCTCCCTCCCCTTTTCGAAAGCCCCGGGGCTTTACGCGCGCCGGCAGCCTATGCAAAATAGGCGCACCGGCGCGTGCGGGCCTTTTAAAATCCACCCCATAATGTTTGGAAAATTCACCTTTAATTTCATATCTGAGGCAATGGAGGGTGAAGTGGCTTGCCCAAGAGCACAAGGAGTATCAGCAGGATTTGAACCATAACTTCCCTGCTGCTCTAACAATTAGGCTGCTACTCCACTTCAATGTATTTGTTTCTTTAATGTTGAAAACAATTCTTAAGCTAATATGCCGAAAATTAGGTTTCTCTTTCCATTTTACAAAAATATTTTTCTGTAATATGAATGTGTATGGATTTTTAATCTATCAGTGAAGGCAATATGCACTAAGGGACTTCTCCCATTTTAGTCTTGAATGTATCAAAAATTAGACCATTAATATATGTCTACTGTTGAAACTGCCACAATCCGGGCACTCCATTGAGCCCTACCAGACATCCTTAGGCTAGGTTTATTAAACAGTACACATCTAGTGACTCCGGTAATATTTCTTTTATTTATTTACATGTAAGGAGAGAGCATAACATACATATGCTAATCTAAAGAAATCCAGAAATCCAGACCAATATATCATTTCAGTTGTTCAATATTAAACAGTAGCTGATTATTTAATATACAGTTGTTAATTGGAGCTTTGCACTTTTGGGTGATCTTACAACATGATGTATTTCCTTAAAAAGTAAACTCAGCTTTTAATCAGTAAAAGATCTATATCTTTATATTTCTAGCAGTTTATGAAACTTTGTCTTTGCTTCTTTAAATGTTTACTATTGATAATAAGCAAATTCCATAAGATCAGTGCAGTAAGCTTAGCTTTGGAAAAAAGCACAAACAGGCCAAAGGCCAGCTTTTAAAAATTTTACATTATTTTTTTGAGTTATGGATTAGTGTAAAGCAGGTATCTCATTTAGTCTCAATTTTAAAACTTTTAAAGTTAATTTTTATAATTGTTTAGTATGCTGACCTGAATTCTAATTTCAATCCCACCTAAATAGAACAATATTTAAATACAAAGAATATTCTGTATTCAAGAGCACTTTGCTTAATTCTAAGTATAATTTAACACTGTTCAAAATACCGTATTTGACAATTATAATAAAATAAAGTATAATTCAAAAATTTAAACTTAAGACAAAAACTATTGTCTTAAGGCCATATTCATATTTAAGGCCAAATATCTTTAATAGGCTTAAACTGTAATACTATAATACATTTTATAGAATTTAAATGTTCTTAATACTACTTCCTATGTCTTTTTAACATAGACACACAACCTCATAAATAGGTCACGATAATAAAATGCACTAACCGGCTGATTCAGTAAAAGGTGCTGGAGAGCCTGTGCTCCGAGTTGAGTGCCTGCTCTCCCGACACGCGCCCAGGCACTCCTCCTGGATGCACAGTTCTGTATTTAAATGAGGCCCAGCGCTAATAAGGAGGCGCTAGGGACAATAGACATCCCTAGTGCCTCCTTATTAGTGGAAGAGGCAACTGTCAGTGGGTCCGACAACAGATGCTTAATTTTATCGGCATCTGTTATCTAACCCTCTGACAGCCACGGATTCAGAAAATGGATGCCGGTAAAACTGAGAGTCCGTTTTTGGCGGGCAGATTTCTTATTTATTTCTTATTTTAATTTTTAGTTCCTCCAACTTAATATTGCTGGGATATTAAGTCGGAGGGTGTACAGAAAATTTTCTGCTTTTCTGTACACTTTTCAGGGTTGCTTCCAATTTAATGCCTGCCCTTGTCAGGCGTTACTTTCTGAGAGTAAAATGTGTGGCTTGGCCGCACATTTTACTTTCAGTATTCGGGGCGACTAACTAATAGGCTCATCGACAAGCATTTGCATGTGATGAGCGCTATTAGTTTCGGGGGCGGGGGGGGGGGGGGGGGGTTGGCCATGCGTTTTAGACACACTATTACCCCTTATACTGTAAGGGGTAATAGCGCGTGGAAAACGCACGGCCAAACAGGGGCTAAACGGTGCGCTCAGTCAAGCGCACAGTTCTAAGTAGGTTAGTTCACTGCTTTACAAAAAATGCACACTAAGCAGAAAATTTAAAAGTGAGAATTTTAGTACACTTTACGTGCTAATGAGCTGCATATGTAATTACTTCCAGTGCAGCAAAGTGTGCTATATATTAGCAGACTTTTTACTTCCCTTTCACTGTGGAAACTTTATCATCTCAGGGGATTATTTCTATGGAAAGTGAATGGAAATTAAAGAATCAGCCACCCACTGACCTGAGATCCCTGAGTCCAGCTCTCCCCTTGCACCTCCTAGCCCACCCTGCACTATGTCCATCTTCCTTCTATTCCATTCATTCCCACTCACCTACCTACCTTCACCCATTAATTTGCCCTATTCACTATCCATCTACCCTCACCCAACCTACGTGTTTAGCCCTATACCTACCCACTATCCCATCCCCAAACCACCTGCTCGCCCTCAGTAATCCACTCCCACTTATCCTCCCCCCCATTGTACATGCCTACTTACACCCCCCCCCCCCCCCCCCAATACACACTTTCTACCTCACCAAAGTGGGTTAGGGTTTATGTGAGTGCATTAGTGGGGCGCTCTGGTCCTGGGATAGATTCCCTGTGCTTCAGGAGTCCTAAGTCAATTGTCTGTGAACCATAGAGGCCCCCGTTTGGCTGCACATTTTAAACGCGCTATTACTTCTTATATTGTAAGGGGTAATATCGCGTGGAAAACATGCGGCCAACCCCCTCGAAACTAATAGCGCTCATCACGTGCAAATGCATGTTGATGAGCCTATTAGTCGCCATGTAAACCGAGGTGATGTTTCGACTAACATCGGTATAAAAGACTTTTAAATAAATAAATAAATAAAGTAAAATATGAGCCAAGCCGCACATTTTACTCTCAGAAATTAACATCTGCAAAGGGCAGGTGTAAAGTTGGAAGTGACCCTGAAAAGTGTACAGAAAAGCAGAAAATTCTGTGATATTAAGTTGGAGGAACCAAAAATTTTTAAGTAGTAAATAACTTCTCTAACCAATGAATTTATTTAACTTCCATTTTTTTTTTTACTTCAAAGATAACTTCTATTTTAGTGCACATTTTTACTTCCAGTTTAGAGCACAGTTTTAACACTTGATTTTTTACATTGGAGTTAAAGAAAAATATATTCCTGTAGCACAGAAATCAGTGCTTAGAATTCAGCACTGATTTTTTTTTTTTTTTTACTGTGATCTTATTATATTATCCTAAAAATGGACCGGATGGTATACACCCCAGAGTTCTGAAGGAACTAAAAAATGAAATTTCAGACCTATTAGTAAAAATTTGTAACTTGTCATTAAAATCATCCATTGTACCTGAAGACTGGAGGATAGCAAATGTAACCCCAATATTTAAAAAGGGCTCCAGGGGCGATCCGGGAAACTACAGACCGGTTAGCCTGACTTCAGTGCCAGGAAAAATAGTGGAAAGTGTTCTAAACATCAAAATCACAGAACATATAGAAAGACATGGTTTAATGGAACAAAGTCAGCATGGCTTTACCCAGGGCAAGTCTTGCCTCACAAATCTGCTTCACTTTTTTGAAGGAGTTAATAAACATGTGGATAAAGGTGAACCGGTAGATATAGTATACTTGGATTTTCAGAAGGCGTTTGACAAAGTTCCTCATGAGAGGCTTCTAGGAAAAGTAAAAAGTCATGGGATAGGTGGCGATGTCCTTTCGTGGATTGCAAACTGGCTAAAAGACAGGAAAACAGAGAGTAGGATTAAATGGGCAATTTTCTCAGTGGAAGGGAGTGGACAGTGGAGTGCCTCAGGGATCTGTATTGGGACCCTTACTGTTCAATATATTTATAAATGATCTGGAAAGAAATACGACGAGTGAGATAATCAAATTTGCAGATGACACAAAATTGTTCAGAGTAGTTAAATCACAAGCAGATTGTGATAAATTGCAGGAAGACCTTGTGAGACTGGAAAATTGGGCATCCAAATGGCAGATGAAATTTAATGTGGATAAGTGCAAGGTGATGCATATAGGGAAAAACAACCCATGCTATAATTACACAATGTTGGGTTCCATGTTAGGTGCTACAACCCAAGAAAGAGATCTAGGTGTCATAGTGGACAACACATTGAAATCGTCGGTGCAGTGTGCTGCGGCAGTCAAAAAAGCAAACAGAATGTTGGGAATTATTAGAAAAGGAATGATGAATAAAACGGAAAATGTCATAATGCCTCTGTATCGCTCCATGGTGAGACCGCACCTTGAATACTGTGTACAATTCTGGTCGCCGCATCTCAAAAAAGATAAAATTGCGATGGAGAAGGTACAGAGAAGGGCTACCAAAATGATAAAGGGAATGGAACAACTCTCCTATGAGGAAAGACTAAAGAGGTTAGGACTTTTCAGCTTGGAGAAGAGACGACTGAGGGGGGATATGATAGAGGTGTTTAAAATCATGAGAGGTCTAGAACGGGTAGATGTGAATCGGTTATTTACTCTTTCGGATAGTAGAAAGACTAGGGGGCACTCCATGAAGTTAGCATGGGGCACATTTAAAACTAATCGGAGAAAGTTTCTTTTTTACTCAACGCACAATTAAACTCTGGAATTTGTTGCCAGAGAATGTGGTTCGTGCAGTTAGTATAGCTGTGTTTAAAAAAGGATTGGATAAGTTCTTGGAGGAGAAGTCCATTACCTGCTATTAAGTTCACTTAGAGAATAGCCACTGCCATTAGCAATGGTTACATGGAATAGACTTAGTTTTTGGGTACTTGCCAGGTTCTTGTGGCCTGGATTGGCCACTGTTGGAAACAGGATGCTGGGCTTGATGGACCCTTGGTCTGACCCAGTATGGCATTTTCTTATGTTCTTATGTTCTTAAAATGTGTTAAAAGATCACAAATAGTAGTTGGGTAGGGATGATACTTTAATTTGTTTTGGGGTTTTGACAGTTTCCTCCTGCTCCTTTATACTTCCAGCCCAATCAGAATCAAGCGCCATGATATGCATTTGCAAGTACCTGGAGATTTTGCCCCTATTGAATCAAATGGAGTACATTTCTTCTATTCGTAGACAAGCAGGATAATATCTGCCACACAAGTGGGGTGATATCATCCAACAGAGCAGAGATGGCAAGTTCTTTTGGAGCTCAGAAACACCTAGGTCTTTCTAAGCATGCGTGGACATTTCCACATCGCCACCTGTCACGCAAGTCTCCTGAGTCATTTTCTTTCTACTTTACAGGTCAATACAGTAAAGTGCGGCCGCGGTTACCCTGCTTCTAACCCGCTTTCTACTCACAAATTGGCCTCGTTAGTCCAACCCGCGATTCACTATCCCCTTTAACCCATTCTTACCGCCTCTTTAAATCAACTGGAAACCCCTTCCACCCGCAGCATGTATATGAGATGTAAACGATCGGATTAGCTATTCCCTCCCATACAGTAACACACGCCCTGATTATCGCTTTTTGAACCTGCAGTTTTGCCGCGCGTTTAACCTAACTTACCGCCTACCCTTACCTCTGCGTTAGAGGCAGGGGTAAGGGTAGGCGGCAAACTTTCCCCCAGCCCCCACTCACCTGCCCTGGCCGCGTCCATGGGTGCCGGTCTCCGGGGCAGCCCAGTCCTCTCTACCCTCCTCCCGAAGCAACGAAAAGCGGAAAAGGGGAAAAGCGACTCGACATGTAAAGTGTAACTTACTTTTCTTGCAGCCCTCCTCCGGAGACGGACCGCAGCTCCCCTGCCTCCCGGGGGCAGCTGGCGGCGAAAGCGGCCCCCCCGCCGGCGAAGATGAATGCCTGCACGGGCTCTCTGCCACAATCGCTCCCGGGCGAATTCTTTACTAAAGCGCGGCCTCTCCTCCGAAGCTTCTTCGCTCTTCCGCCGTGACGTCAATTTGGGCGCTCAAGCCAGCAAAGCGCACGAACGTACGCCGTGACGTCACGCACGCATGCCCGTTCGTGCGCTTTGCTGGCTTGAGCGCCCAAATTGACGTCACGGCGGAAGAGCGAAGAAGCTTCGGAGGAGAGGCCGCGCTTTAGTAAAGAATTCGCCCGGGAGCGATCGTGGCAGAGGGCCCGTGCAGGCATCCATCTTCGCCGGCGGGGGCCGCTTTCGCCGCTGGCTGCCCCCGGGAGGGCAGGGGCAGCCCCCAGGAGGCAGGGGAGCCGCGGTCCGTCTCCGGAGGAGGGCTGCAAGAAAAGTAAGTTACACTTTACATGTCGAGTCGCGAGGGCATTTCAAATGTCATTTCAAATGTCATTTGAAATGACAGGCACCCAGGATACTGTTTAGGCGCTGTATATAAGCGCCTATACAGTAAAATGGATTGCGCGTTGGACGCGTGTTGGACGCGGCTTGAATTTGAATGCGATTTTAATACAGTATCGAGCGGTAGGTGAGCCGGACTGTGCGTGTGGCAAATGCGGGTGCGCCCGGCACTAACGCAGCTCTTCCTACCGCTCCTTACTGTATCGGCCTGTTAGTGAGCAGATGTGAATTGCTGTCTCAGATTTTTCTAGCCACTCATTGAGGGGGGAGGGGGTTCCCTTTATTTAATGTTTTGTTTTATTTTTAGTGAGTTTCCTAAAAAAATTTTTAAAAAAGTAAATATTTTTAAAAATTCATGGTTAAAATGAAGAGAATTTGTAAATCTTCCTAATATTTTACTCACTGAGTAAGGCTAAATACCACTGTTATAGAGGCTTTTGTCTATAGCTTACATAATACGCTTTCTTTACCTTTTCAGTTATTAGATCCTTTGATGTGAACAAACCTGGATGTGAAGTTGATGACCTTAAGGGAGGTGTAGCTGGTGGCAGTATTCTAAAAGGCGTATTAAAGGTATTTTATTTACTGTTCTTACCAGTCAGCAAAAACATAATAAGCTGCGAAAAATGGCACAAATCTTACCAAAAAATGGCTTAGTTTCTACACAGCAAATTGTGACTTTCCTGTAAATTGGTCTACTTTTTTTGCTTCTTGCTTAATGAAAATGAGAATGGAGGTTAAAGTCTCACTTAGACTTCATAGAATGTTGTCAGATTTGTTGTACTTTATTTGCATGACTGCTATTATCGTTCACTTTAATTTCCATTTTAGCTATTTTACTTCTATTAAATTCTGTGGAAGGTGAGAGAGTAATGAACCGTAATTGGTATAATAAGTACTTTATTTGATGTATGAGCTAAGTACTTGCATTAATAAACAGTTTAACTGGTATAAAATGTAGATTTTAACTGGATTTTCGTAGTTCCTGAGTTGATCTATATTGACTAGATGTTTTGATCATTTAAAGGCAAGCCTGATTATTCCATGGTAATACCGCATGCTGCTATGTGAGAGAGATGGATTCAGATCCCAAACTTAGTTTCTCCTTAGGCTTGTATGACTCAGGGAAACTGCTGAGGCACTGTTTACAGCCGCAAGTAGTGGTGGAAGGGAAAGTTACAACCATGTTACAATGGTGATGCCCAGGGGCCAGATTCAGGGTACACATATATTGGTTTCTCTTTGGTCAAATTGGTTGCTGCAATGACTGTATTAAATGGGAGAGGAGTAAAGATTAAATATAGAGTAATTGTAAATTAAAGCTTTCTCTGTTTTTGTAGATAACATGGTCATCCTTCCAGTCTTCTCAGCCCGTAACCTAGGAGTCATCTTAGACTCCTCTCTCTCCTTTTACGATTCTCCAAAACTCATCTAAAATGTGCTGTTTCTTTTCTATATCATTGCCAAAATCCATCCCTTCCTTTCAGAACACACTACCAGAACTCTTATACATTTCACTGTGTGCTTGGAATAGTTTTCCTGAGCTGGTCCATCATGTTACCTCTGTGTTTAAATCCCAACCAAAGACCCAACTTTTTGAAGCTGCTTTTAAATCTTTCCTGATAGTTAATGAGGCTAAAAGCAGACAAACTTTCTTTTCCTTTTTAACCATTTTCTTGCTTTATGAAATGCCACAAGTCTCTTGTCTCGTATATTTGTCTTATTAGAGTGTAAGCTCTATTGAGAAGGGACTGTCTTTTTTGTGTGTTTGTACAGCGCTATGTATGTCGTGTAGCACTATAGAAATGTTAAGTAGTAGTAGTGATAACCTCAACAGAGGACATTTTTGATTGAATCAGAAGCCAAAGAAGCAAGAAGACACAACTACAATTCTATGTTGACTTTAAGTGGGAGCTGTCTACTAATTATCTGTTTTTCTTAGGTGGGCCAAGAAATAGAGGTCAGGCCAGGCATCGTCTCCAAGGATAGTGAAGGGAAGCTCATGTGCAAACCAATATTTTCCAAAATTGTGTCACTCTTTGCAGAACACAATGACCTACAATATGCTGCTCCTGGAGGTCTTATTGGTAAGGAGAATTCTTCCATTCAGCATGTAAATTGCTTTTTTCTAATGTTTACACACCGTTCTCAGATTTTACTTGCATCAAGAAAACCTTTGACCAGAGCCTCTGAAGCTTTCACATGGATGAAGTTTACTATATGTTGCAAAGACAAGGATATAAATATATTTTCCTTCTCTCCTCCAAAGTTATTACACTTCCTTCTCCACCTGTCTGAATCTGGCTTGAATACAAATTCAATCTGAGATCACCTTAATGCAGTAGTCTCTTAAAATAACAAGGAGGAAGGAAAACCGATACCTTCACATCCTCTTGTAATTATTTTCATGAAAGACTTGCTTCAGCTCAAGACTCTATAAAACCAGTTGCATTTTCTAAGGATCATAATGCAGTCCTCAAATGTTTGAGACCACCTTTTTAGTCCACAAATACTTGTCACCTTCTGTAAACTGGTAGTGGTATTTGTTAGTCATCTTTCAATCAGTGAACTTCAAGTTCTAATGACGTCTACCATAACAGAGTATTATTTCCAAAAGTAGTCACTGATTTTCACATTAATCAATCTTTTGTACTACTTCCCTTCTATCCCAGACCTCACACTCCATAGAGCTGCATTGGCCTACACACCTTAGATTGGTCTGACCCAGCTTGGCACTTATGTCAATGGTCCATGACCAGTATCTTGTCTCTGATAGTGGCCAGTCTAGTTCACTTGGAAGTACCCAACTGATCGCAAATAGGAAAGTTCATTCTGTTGCTCACTCTCAGAAGCAGGAGATGGAGACACCTAAGGCTATCTGGCTAAATAATAGTTAATGGGCCTGTCTTCTAGAACACTGCTTCTCAACCAGTGTGCCATGAGAATGTCTTTCCTGTACCACAGTGGTGGCAGCCAGGGACGTGGCTAGACATAAGCTAATGGGGCTTTTGTTAACAATAAAAATGATAAATATGATACTTATAATAGTTATGATGAAACTGTTACAGTATTTTGATGGCACCTGTGTAATTGTTAGAATTCTAGACACTATTTACAACATATAGTTATGTGCCCTATTGTGAACCGTTGTGATGGCAACTGCTTAATGACGGTATAGAAAAGATGTAAAATAAATAAATAAATAAAATAAAGGGGCTGGACGACTCTCGTATGATGAGAGGCAGGGCTTTTCGGCTTGGAAAAGGTACAGTTGAAAGGGGATATGATAGTTTATAAAATCATGAGTGGGGTGGAACAGCAAAGGAAGGTTATTTCTCCTAGGACAAGTAGGATGATAGCCCTCACACGTGGGTGACATCATCAGATGGAGCCTGGCACAGAAAACTTCTGTCAAAGTTTCTAGAACTTTGTGACTGGCACACTGAGCATGCCCAGTATGCCACTATCTGCACACAACGCAGGGTCCCCCTTCAGTCTTTTTCTTTCCGCTGTGCTGTTGCCTTGCGGTTGTGGAGCTCTCTCTGTTTCTTCACAGTTTCATCTAGTTTTCATGGTTTTTCATCGCGTCCGTGCCAGGGTCCCTCTTCCCTAGTCCCCCTAATCAGTAGGACGGCTTGATACGTTTTTTGGTTTGTTTTTTTTCTACCACCTTTGCGGTCAGTTCCAGGGTTGTTTTGGAGTCTGTGTCTGCCCTACACTGGCCCGAAGCATGGCTTCCTCCAGTTTTCGTCTGTGCCCCCAGTGCCTGCGGACCATGTTTTTGACTGATTCGCATGAAGTTTGATTTCTTTGCCTGGGAGCATCACACGATGTCCGGGGTTGCCGGTTCTGCGACCAGATGACCCTGAAAGGTTGTTGGGCGCGTTTGGAAAAATGGAAAAGCTTTTTGGCTCCAGGAAATCGGACGTCCATGCCGGTGTCTGGTGCGTTGACTTCAGGGGGGGGGGGGAGAGATCTTGGACACCGAGCAGTCTGTGTCCAAACCCCCCCCCCCCCCCGGCTCCCCCTCCAGAGAGGGGGGCCGGGGATCGACGTTGTTGGTGTCCTTGTGTTCCAGGATATCTGATTCCTCATCTCATCCTCTGCGGTGGGGAAAGACCAGGCCGAGCACCATGGGAGATTGAGGAAGCACTGGCACCGGTTGCCATCGGTGCATGGCACCGGTTCCGGGAAGGCACTGGCATTGGCTGTGTTGCTCACGTAGCGGCCCCGCAGATATGAGGCTGCGCTCTCGATGAGCCCAGGATTCAGAGGCGTTCCCCACGGATGCCCTTGTTAGTGCCGGGCACTGATCTCTCTTGTTCGAGGATGATTTGGTGGCACTTGCTCCTCCTCAACCTGCCTTACCTATGGCGACCTTCAAGGAGGAGCTGGATCGCAGGGTTCAGTTGGCGGTGCTTCGAGCCCTTGGGGTATCGAACCACTGGCCCCATCGGTGCTGATTCCAGAACCTACTCCCTTGATCCTAGCACCACTGCTGGAGCACCTTGATGTCCTGCTGGGCGTCCTCCCTACGTAGCCAGTGCCCATGGGTTCTTCGGTCCCCCGGCGGCCATCATTGTCTCTTCCCTCAGGGTCGATCCCCATCACCAGTTCCTCCAAAGAGGAAGGCTCGGTGCTTACAGGGCCAACGGGGCCTCTGGCGCCTCAGCTGCCGCTTCCACCTCTAGTGCAGGGTTCTTCGGGGGGCCTCAATGTCATCAATGCCGTTGGTGCCCCCCAGGCCAAGGGCAGTGAGGATAGGTCCCCCACTGACCTCGCCCAGGGATTTCAGTGAGGAGGAAGCTCCGTACAAGCCAGGAGGGACGATACTTCTGAGTCATCATCCGATGTCTCCTCCGATGTCCTCTCGGAGCTGTTCCCCCACCCCCCTCCCAGGGAGGAGTGGCGCCAGGCTCCACCAGAGGACTTAGTCTTTGCTGGTTTTGTCCATACCATGACGAAGACTATTCTCTTCCAACTCCTGATGGAAGAGGATGCCAGACACCACATGCTGGATGCTCCAGTTTGTTGATGAACCAAAAGAGGTGGTAGCTGTTCCCGTGCATGAGATCTTCAAGGAGTTGCTCCTATGCATCTGGGAACATCCTGTTCCATGTCACCGGTAAACAGAAAGGCTGACATTGTCTAACTTGTACAGAAGTCCTTGGGTTTTGAGCAACATCGGCTCCCTCAGCAGTTGGTGGTAGTGGAATCCACCCTCAAAAAGGCCAAACAGTCCTGGACCCATGTTTCTGTGCGTCCAGGTCGAGAACATAGGGAATGGGACATACTAGGTAGGAAGGTGTTTCAGGGGGGCAATGTTAATACCCCACATTTCCTTCTACCAGTTGTATATGGCTCAGCATTCCTGAAACCTCTGGAAGCAGGTTCAGGAATTGGCGGAACGCCTCCCTCAACAGTAGCAGGATGCATTCCTAGCACTGGTTCAGCAAGGCTTCGAATGTGGTAAGCACAAGGTGCATTCTACGTACAATGTTTTTGAGACTTCATCTTGCATGGCCACAGCGGGCCTCAGAGCCCACAGGATGGCCTGGCTCAGAGCTTTGGATCTCTGGCCTGAGGTAGAAAAGAAGCTGGCGGACCACCCCTGTACTGGAGATAACCTTTCCCTGTATGTACCCAGATCAGTCCAGACTCCTAGGTTTTGTCTCCCTTCCAGCAGATGGAGACAGAATGAGTTTCACAGATACCACCTCTTAACCCGGTGTGCCACCTGCAGCTCTTCAGTATTTCTCTGTCTCCAGGAGATGGAGGATGTTATTTCTACTCTGTTGCATGCTCGTAAGACTTCTACTTTCTTGGCATATGTCAGGGTTTGGAGAGTTTTTGAAGCTAGGTGTATGGAGCAGGGGGTTGATCTCTGCGAGCTTTGGTGGCGCAGATTCTGGCCTTTTTGCAGAGAAGCCTGTTGAAAATGTTTGTCCTTTAGCTCACTGAGAGTGCAGGTGTCTGCCCTGGACTGCTTGCGAGGCAAGGTTCATGGAACAGCCTTAGCTGTGCATCTGGATGTGGTATGTTTCCTCCGAGGGGAGAAGCATCTACGCTCCCCGGTTTGTCAGGTGTGCCCCTCTTGGAGCCTTAATTTGGTCCTTAAGGGCATGTGTGAGGTGCCATTTGAGCCTCTAAAGAGGGCCAACATAAAAGATCTGACTTTGAAGGTGTTTTTTTTGGTGGCAATTTGTTCAGCCAGAAGGGTGTTTGATCTTCAAGCCCTGTCATGTAGCGAACCCTTTTTGCGGATTTCAGATTCCGGTGTGTGTCTTGAGGATGGTTCTGTCTTTTCTGCCGAAGGCAGTTTCAACGTTCCACTTGTCAGTCAGTGGAGCTTCTGGCCTTTACAAATTTGGAGGTTATTGCACCTCACACACAAGAATTAAGATAGTTGGATAACAGAAGGGCTTTGTTGTGGTATCTGGAGGTCACTAACAGTTTCAGATTATTGGATCACCTTTTTGTGCTATGGAGTGGTGTGAAAAAGGGTCAGAAAGCTTCAAAGACCATGACTGCACGGTAGTTGAAGAAGGCTGTTGGGTCTGCATATATCTGTTGAGGTCGTCCTATCCCGGAGGGGTTAAGGACTCATTCTACCCATTCCCAAGCGGCCTCCTGGGCAGAATGCCAACTGGTGTCACCACAAGAGATTTGCAGGGCGGCTACTTGGAAGTCTTTACATACTTTTGCCAGGCACCTCTGATTGGACGTCCTGGCTCTGGACATAGACAGCTTTGATGAAAGTGTACTTCGAGCGGGACTCTCAGTCCCACCCCGGTTAGGAAAGCTTTGGTACATCCCAGGAGTGTGGACTGATCTGGGTACATACAGGGAAAGGAAAATTGGTTCTTATATGCTAATTTTCATTCCTGTAATACCACAAATCAGTCCAGAATCCCGTCCAGTGGTGGAGAGAAGTTTTGTGAGACTGAAGAATTGCACAGGTTTCTCGTTAATCCTCTCAATAGAGTTTTTGGATTGCAGTATAAATTTTGTTCTTTCCGGGGAATTTGATAGTGTTGAATATTGGAAACCTTTTTAACCTTTTTGACTTTTTATGCTTGGGTACTTGGTAATACTGAGGAGCTGCAGGTGGCACACCAGGTTAAGAGGTGGTGTCTGTTAAACTTTCTCTGCTGGAAGGGAGGCAAAACCCAGGAGTCTGGTCTGATCTGTGGTACTACAGGAACAAACATTAGCAGGTAAGAATCTTTTGGGGGATAAGGTCTGAGATGCTCTGGCTCAACTAAAGGATCATCATGAGACCCTCCAATATCTTTTGGCCAATACCTCGGACCCCTCCTTCTCTTCCAGATCGGTGAGGCAAGGGGCTCGTAGGTCCTTCTACTGCCAGAGGAAGTATTACCTTCCAGTTTCCTGTGGTCGTTCTCAGTGGGTGTCCTCTAGAGACTGCTCCAAGCAGCCACGGGCCCTTAGACCTCAACCAGTGCCTCAACCGAGCCTTGTTATGGGATTTTGACTGGGAGAGAGGGAGCATAAGTTCAGTTACTATGCCCTCGGCAGCAATCCCTCCAGTAGGAGGCCGTCTGCGATTCTGGATCGCTGGCTAACGATCATATCGGATCGGTGGGACTTCTCCACCATTCATCGGAGGTATCGCTTAAACTTCCTGAGTACTCCCGGGGATGCTCCCCTGTGCCCCTCTTGGGGTCAGTCTTCCCATCAGGAAATACTGTTGTCCGAGCTCTCTGCCCTAATACAGGCCAGGGTGGTCGAGCCAGTTCCTCTGTGGCAGCAGGGAATGGGATTTTACTCCCGATATTTTCTGATCCCCAAGAGGACCGGGGGACTCTCTCCCATCCTAGACCTGATTTGAACCGTTTTCTCAAATGAGAAGTTGAAAATGGTCTCTCTCGGCACTCTAATCCCTCTCTTGCATAGGGAGTACTGGCTTTGCCCCCTCAATCTCAAAGACGCATACGCTCACATAGAGATACCCTTCAGTCACCGGAGATATCTCCATTTCCTGGAAGGCCCCAGGCATTTCCAATACAGGGTGCTGCCGTTTGGCCTTGCCTTGGCGCGTCTTCAAATGCCTAGCGCAGGTGAGAGCGCACACCTGTGCTGTTTGGGAGTGCAGGTGTTCCCCTACTTGGACGACTGGTTAGTCAAGAACTATTCTCAAGGGAGAACGCTTCGGTCCCTACATTTTGACCATCCAGGTGCTGGAGTCTCTCGGGTTTTTCATTAACTACCCGAAATCCCATCTAACCCCGTCACTGCGCCTGAATTTTATCAGTGCTCGCCTGGACATGGCGGAAGACAAGGCCTATCTGCCCCACAACCAGGCACTCACTCTGGCGGGCTTTGTGCCCCAGAGCCAGGGGGTCACTGCCCGCTTCATGCTCTGCCTTCTGGGTCTTATGGCGGCCACAGTCCATGTCACACTGTTTGCCTACCTGCACATGCGCAGGGCACAGTGGACCCTGTGGTCTCAGTGGTGGCAAGCCTCCCAGGACCTCAATGTACAGATATGTGCCCTGGTGGGAGAACCTGGTCAATTTGGAGCAAGGGGTCTTTTTCAATCCCTCTCATTCCAGGTTGTTCTCATCAGCGATGCATCCACACTGGGGTGGGGGTGCCCATGTGAAGGGACTCTGCACCTAGGGCCTGTGATCTGCTCAGGAAGCTCAGTGTCAAATCAAATTCCTAGAGCTCCAGGCGATCCGTTATGGTTTGTGGGCGTTCCAGGATCGCTTGGTGACCAAATTGGTCCTAATCCAGACAGACAATCAGGTGGTGGTGTGATACATCAACAAACGGGGAGGCTCAGGGTCATTCCTCCTGTGCCAGGAGGTGGTTCAGATTTGGTCCTGGGCCCGTTCTCAGGGTATATCACTTTGAGCTGTGTACCTGAAGGGGACAGAGAATGTAGTGGCAGACTGTCTCCAGGGCCATCGGAGCACGTGTGACGTGAAATGTTTGACCTGGAAGGTCATATTCTTGGTTGTGGTCACCTTAGCACATTGGGTCAGTGAACTTCAAGCACTGGTGATGTACCCTCCTTATATGAAGTTCTTCCATGATAGGGTAGTTCTCCATACACACCCTAAGTTCTTGCCTAAGGTAGAATCTGACTTCCATCTGAACCAGTCTATTGTCCTACCGACCTTCTTTCCCAGACCTCATTTGCACTCAGGCGAATGGGCTTTGCATACTTTGGATTGTAAGAGGGCCTTAGTGTTCTACCTTGAGAGGACAGCAGGCCATAGCAGTCCACACAACTCTTCATCTTGTTTGATAAGAAAAGAATGGGAGTTGCTGTAGCCAAGCACAACCTGTCTGCATGTCTGGCGGACTGCATCTCTCTATACTATGCGCAAGCGGGATTGCAGCTTGGGGACCATGTTGAGGCTCACTCTGTCAGAGCAATGGCAACTTCAGTGGCCCACTTGAGAGCGCTCCCCGTGACGGAAATGTGCAGTGCTGCGATGTAGAGTTCTCTTCACATGTTTGCTGCTCACTATTGCCTGGACAGAGATGGCTGCCAAGATAGTAGCTTTGGCCAATATGTCCTCTGTAGCCTTTTTCAGCTCCAAATCCAACTCTTCCGCCTAGGGCCCTGTTTTTTGGGTTCAGACTGTCTTCCTCTGTTACCAACAGCACCTAGTTGGTTGTGCCCATTGACACTTGTTTGGTGTCTGTTGGCCTACTCTATTTGGAAACAGCCTGCAGCTAGGTATTCACCCATGTGTGAGGACTACCATCCTGCTTTCCTAGGAGAAAGCAGAGTTGCTTACCTGTAACAGGTGTTCTCCTAGGAAAGCAGGATGTTAGTTCTCATGAAACCCGTCAGCCACCCCGCAGAGTTGGGTTTCATTTTAAGTTTATTTTATTTTTGTAATTCTCTGTAATGAGACTGAAGGGGGACCCCGCGTGGATAGTGGCATGCTGGGCATGCACAGTGTGCCAGTCAAAGTTCTAGAAACTTTGACAGAAGCTTTCCGTGCTGGGCTCCATCTGATGTCACTCATATGTGAGGACTAACATCCTGCTGTCCTAGAAGACAGGTAAGCAACCCTGCTTTTCCCTGTCAGATAATACTAAAACAAGGGGACACTACAGCAGATTTGAAACTAATCATAGAAAGGACCTTTTCACTCTGTGCACAATCAAGCCACAATTGCCAGAGGACATGGTCAAGGTGACTAGCATAGTGGGGTTAAAAAGAGATTTGAATAAGTTCTTGGAGGAAAAATCCATAAGCATTAGCCAGAAAGACTAAAGAAAGCCATTGCCATCCCTGGGAGTGAGTAATAAGAAATGTCTACTTTTTGAGATCCCAGAAAACAACATGAAAGATGGTCTATCAAAGACAGTAGGCAAACGAAAAAAAAATGGACCTGTCGCCTTAGAAGTAGGTAAAGTTTTATTCGTTGTACAATTTCAAATGATGCTTAGATATATGCCCAACTCAGGCTGAGTTTCAACCAGAAAGGGCTGCATCAGGGGCTAAACAATAGAAGAATTATAAACATATACAGAAAACATTCAAAATGTATAGACAATAAAATATACAAAATTTAGAAATACATTAACAGATTAAAAGAAAACTAAGCTCAAACAGCTTTATCACATATATAACTTCCAAACAATAGTTGAACATAAAAGATGAAATAATTATAAAAAATACAAAAAACAAAATAATTTGCACAGATGTATGTAAAACAGGACAAAAATGGAGTAAAAACATTAAATTATAAAATTAACATACTAAATAAAAAAATATTTCTAATTGTGAATAAACTGTGGAAGTAATACTGTAGAAACCTAGCTTATAAAAATGAATATTAAAATTTGCATACATTATGTAAAATCTCATTATTGTAAATTTCATGAATATATATATATATATAATTATATTAATGTGATACCAAAAAATCCAGTGAAGTACCTATCTACAGTGACTAATAAATAGAATTAATAGAAAATAGCGTGAATACGTATGTATAGAGAGAAACCGATTGCTTATCAAAGCTAGCATGTATTGCTGTATACAACTTATATAGCAAACAAAATGTAACCGTGATAACTCATCCCTCCCAGCAAAGGTAGTAGCATGCCATAAGAGCTGAAACATAACCACAAATGGGTGCCAAAATTAAATTGCCATCCCTGAGAGTGAGTAATAAGAAATGTCTACTTTTTGAGATCTGCTGGGGACTTGTGACCTGAACTGGCTACTGTCAGAGACAGGAATTTTTAGGTGTTTTGGACCATCGGCCTGACCCAGCCTGGTATCTTTCATTCTTATGTTGAAGATGTTCAGTTTCATAACATCTTGTACCTATGGTTGAAAAGGGATGTGCATAAAAGCATGTGGATATGGGTAGTAACCACCCAGCCCAAGGTTCTAATCATTGAATCACTTCTGTTCAAAGAACATTTTTTTGAAAAATTTCATATACAGTTAAAATCACTTAATTCTAAGGGAATGATATTCAAACTGTCCATGTAAGGCAGACTGTACTTTACACCAACCTTCAAAACAAAAGTACATAGTACTTTCGTTTGACATTTGCGCTTACCTTTTGTACAGGTACTTTTTTTCATTTATTTAATATTCTGCCTATCCAATATAGAGTTCTCAATGGAGTGCAACATAAAACTGAAAATAACACATATAGATTTGAAAATAGAATCTAAGCATGTGTTTTCCTACCTTGATCTAAATATTTGTCCAGGAATGCCGCTTCTAAATGTGGCAAAAATTACAGACATTGTAGAGCAACACATGTAATCTTAGCAGCATTGAGGTAGGGTAGTTTTCAGATGGCTGATTTACACTGGTAAAATGCTTTGAAAATGGTCCTCCTTTTGTCCACGGTGCCACAAAAAAAGTAGTTTCCCAAAAGACTTCTTCCAGATTTGAGTGATGCTAAATGCTGGCATAGCCAAACACAATGACGAGCCCACTGGAAAACCCCACACAGCTGATGTCCATAGTGGTAGGAAGTAGATATGAAAATAGTCAACCCAGTCCATGAATCAATCAGTGTATGAATCTGGTATAAAAAAAAATATCTGTAAGAAAACAGTCCCAAATTCATACCATTATTTGCTTCAGCCTACGTCTCTATGGAATATACAAGTGGTCATCAGCATATGCTGCTTTTGGCAGGAGGGTCCTTGAAGCTGCAATTACTCACCCCATTAAGGCAACTGCTTTTGTAAGTTACAACGTATAATCTGGTGTGTGTGTGTAATGGAATAGGAATTTTCTCTTTCTGCCAATTTTTTTTTTTTTTCAGTTCAAATTTTATTAGAAAAACTCCAGCATTAACAAAATATGCCAAATACAATGACCAAATAACAATGAGGAAACAGCATAGGCATTGAAAGTGGTGATAAATTTTCCAAAAATACCTCATCACATTCTCTCCTCACTCCATCCCAATCGAGGTGATTAAAATTATTCAAATGACAGGAGTCGGACAATCCAAGTAACACCCAAGGACATCAGATATTTAACCAAACTACAGAAAGGTCCCAAATCTTTTTAAATTTGGCGAAAGCATTGAACTTGCAAGCAGTAAGTTTTCCCCATATAGTAAACTTTCTCAAGTCTCTGATGCACAGATAACAAGGATGGAATAAGCACTCTGTTCCAACAATATGCTAATTCACAATGGGCCACTATTATGATCTGAAAAATCAGACTGCTCTTGATCGGTGATATTAAGAATAGGGAGGACCAAGAGAAAAATCTTACAGGTAGATTTTAAAAGCATTGTTTGCGCAAAAACTGCCTCATACATGCATATGTGGGCTGTGCGTAAACACGAATTTTAAGAAGCCGGGAAGTATGCGTGTACATACCTGGTGCGCGTCAAGAATAAAGGGGCGGGGCATGGGCGTTCCAGGTTAGGGCCAAGACTTGCGTGCATAACCCCCAAATTTTGCAAGGTTGAGCATGGCAACGCATGCCATGTTACCTGCATAACTTTGTTTTGATGAGGCACAAGTCTGGAGATTTTGGGCCAGAGGGATCTTGAGCACAGAGGGGGGAGAGAGAAAGCATGAGCCTCTGTTAGAGACATTCTATATATCTCCCACTGTAAGAAGGGCACTTTAAACTCGGGGTGGGTTTTTAGGGGGGCCATGTTACATTGGTCTGCATAGAGTGCAAAGGTCTGTAGACCCTTGTAACACTGTCCTCCCCCCCGCCCAAACCTGTCCTGAGACCAGCAGTGTCACTAAAACTATGGCAAACTGCTCATAAAATTTGGCCACGGATCCTTTTAGCTCTGAAGATCTTCCTACTTTTATAGATTTTATGACTTGAATAATTTCATAAGAACATGCCATACTGGGACAAACCAAGGGTCCATCAAGCTCAGCATCTTGTTTCCAACTGTGGCCAATCCAGGCCATAAGAGCCTGGCAAGTACCCAAAAACTAAGTCTGTTCCATGTTACTGTTGCTAATAATAGCAGTGGCTATTTTCTAAGTCAACTTAATAGGTAATGGACTTCTCCTCCAAGAACTTATCCAATCCTTTTTTAAACCCAGCTACACTAACTGCACTAACCACATCCTCTGGCAACAAATTCCAGGGTTTAATTGTGCGTTGAATGAAAAAGAGCTTTTTCCGATTAGTTTTAAATATGCCACATGCTAACTTCATGGAGTGCCCCCTAGTCCTTCTATTATCCAAAAAAGTAAATAACCGGTTCACGTTTACCCATTCTAGACCTCTCATGATTTTAAACATCTCTATCATATCCCCCCTTAGCCATCTCTTCTCCAAGCTGAAAAGACTAACTTCTTTAGTCTTTCCTCATAGGGGAGCTGTTCCATTCCCCTTATCATTTTGGTTGCCCTTCTCTGTACCTTCTCCATCGCAACTATATCTTTTTTGAGATGCGGCGACCAGAATTGTACACAGTATTTAAGGTGCGGTCTCACCATGGAGCGATCAGTGTCATTATGTCATTTTCCGTTTTATTCACCATTCCCTTTCTAATAATTGCCAACATTCTGTTTGCTTTTTTGATTGTTGCAGCACACTGAACCGTTGTTTTCAACGTGTTATCCACTGACACCTAGATCTCTTTCTTGGGTGGTAGCTCCTAACATGAAACCTAACATTGTGTAACCATAGCATGGGTTATTTCCTGGCGTGTAGCCAGATGGACTCAGGACAAATGGGATAGTATCCGCGTGCTAGCAGTTGGAGATGGATCTGACGTCAGCACGGGGGCGTGTATATATCCCCACAGGAAGCGCAGCTGTTCAGTAATTTCCGTCTCCAAAGCAGTTTGGAGTGCCTGCACGCTGGTTCAGCGTGCTTTCCAAGACTACTTCCATTTTTGTTTTCTTCTCTTCTAGATTCCTGGGTGCCCTCATCCACAGGATTCGGTCACACCAGGGCCTAGTTCTTCTGGTGGCCCCGGACTGGCCAAGAAGACCATGGTACGCGGACCTCAGACGCCTGCTGGCAGGGGAGCCTCTCCCCCTGCCTCCTCTCCAGGACCTTCTACGTCAAGGTCCCATTCTGCACGAGGATCCGGCTCAGTTCTCTCTTACGGTCTGGCCATTGAGAGGGCTCGACTGAAGAAAAAGGGTTACTCGGGGCCTGTGATTAATACACTCCTCCGGGCTCGCAAGTTTTCCACATCCCTCACCTACGTACGGATCTGGAGAATTTTTGAAGCATGGTGCGACTCTCATGGCACCAGTCCACATGCCGCCACTATTCCTATTGTGTTGGATTTCCTGCAGGATGGGCTTCAGAAGGGTCTCTCCCTCAGCTCCATCAAGGTTCAGGTAGCGGCACTATCGTGCTATGGGCCCAGGAGAGGTGGCAAGACTATCGCCAAGCACCCTGATGTTTCTCGTTTCCTGCAAGGCGTCAAGCATATTCGTCCGCCACTAAAGTGGCCTATACCCTTATGGAACCTTAATCTGGTTCTGGATTTCCTTGCGGGATCCACCTTCCGACCCCTTCGGGGCTTGTCTCTACGGTCTCTAACCCTGAAGCTGGTATTCCTGCTGGCCGTATGCTCCGCACGCCGCATCTCTGAACTACAAGCGCTGTCCTGCCGTGATCCCTTTCTACGTATCTCTTCGGAGTCTATCCATCTTCGGACGGTTCCCTCCTTTCTCCCTAAAGTGGTTTCACAATTTCATCTTAACCAAACCATATCCTTGCCTACCACGGTAGGTTTGAAGAAATCTGAAGAAGGCCGTTTATTACGCCATCTCGACATCGGCAGATTGCTGCCCAGGTATCTGACAATGACTCAAGACCTGCGGAAGACAGACCATCTGTTCGTCCTACACAGCGGGAAGAAGCAAGGTGAAGCGGCCTCTCGGCCCACCATTGCCCGCTGGATTAAAGACGTTGTCAGAGCCGCCTACGTGGCGGCTGGAAAGGCTCCGCCTCTACAGGTTAAGGCTCATTCTACCAGAGCCCAAGCGGCGTCTTGGGCTGAATCCCGGATGCTGTCGCCGGCGGACATCTGTAAAGCGGCGACATGGTCCTCCCTCCATACCTTTTCTCGGTTCTACCGTCTGGATGTCCAGGCCAGGGAGGACTCGGCTTTTGCGAGGGCGGTACTGCATGGTCCTCAGGCAGCCTCCCGCCCAGGCGGGGTGTAAAGCTTTGGTACATCCCATTTGTCCTGAGTCCATCTGGCTACACGCCAGGAAATGTTGAGATTACTTACCTGGTAATCTTGTTTTCCTTAGTGTAGACAGATGGACTCAGCATCCCGCCCAGCTGCCTGTGTACATGGGTTTTCACTGATTCCAGGTAAGCCTTTGACCTTTGTTTTCCTAAGAGCGTACACTCTGCCAATATCCACGCCTTCCGGTTGGGAAGGCTGGCGGTCTCCAGCCACTGTCAATCGGTCAGGGGAGGCCTGTTTTCACTTTTTTTTCTTTACCTTTCATTGAGCGTCAGTACACACATCCATAACAGCTTTTGCAAGGAAGATTACTGAACAGCTGCGCTTCCTGTGGGGATATATACACGCCCCCGTGCTGACGTCAGATCCATCTCCAACTGCTAGCACGCGGATACTATCCCATTTGTCCTGAGTCCATCTGTCTACACTAAGGAAAACAAGATTACCAGGTAAGTAATCTCAACATTTATCCCTATATGCATCACTTTGCACTTATCCACATTAAATTTCATCTGCCATTTCAATGGATGATTTTAATGATAGGTTACAAATTTGTACTAATAGGTCTGAAATTTCATTTTTGAGTTCCTTCAGAACCCTGGGGTGTATACCATCCGGTCCAGGTGATTAACTACTCTTCAGTTTGTCAGTCAGGCCTACCACATCTTCTAGGGTCACCGTGATTTGGTTCAGTCCATCTGAATCATTACCCATGAAAACCTAATCCGGTACTAGTACCTCCCCAACATCCTCTTCAGTAAACACAAAGCAAAGAAATAATTTAATCTTTCCGCGATGGCCTTATCTTCTCTAAGTGCCCCTTTAGCCCCTCGATCATCTAATGGTCCAACTGACTCCCTCACAGGCTTTCTGCTTCGATATATTTAAAAATGTTTTACTGTGAGTTTTTGCCTCTACGGCCAACTTCTTTTCAGATTCTCAGCCTGTCTTATCAGTGTCTTACATTTAACTTGCCAACGCTTATGTATTATCCTATTTTCTTCTGTTGGATCCTTCTTCCAATTTTTGAATGAAGATCTTTTGGCTAAAATAGCTTCTTTCACCTCACCTTTTAACCATGCCGGTGGTCGTTTTGCCTTCTTTCCTCCTTTCTTAATGTGTGGAATACATCTGGACTGTGCTTCTAGGATAGTATTTTTTTAACAATGACCACGCCTCTTGCACACTTTTTACCTTTTGTAGCTGCTCCTTTCAGTTTTTTTCTAATTATTTTTCTCATTTTATCAAAGTTTCCCTTTTGAAAGTTTAGCATGAGAGCCGTGGATTTGCTTACTGTCCCCCTTCCAGTCATTAATTCAAATTTGATCATATTATGATCACTATTGCCAAGCGGCCCCACCACCATTACCTCTCTCGCCAAATCATGTGCTCCACTGAGAGTTAGATCTAAAATTGCTCCCTCTTGTCGGTTCCTGAACCAATTGTTCCATAAAACTGTCATTTATTCCATCCATGAACTTTATCTCTCTAGCATGTCCCGATGATATATATACCCAGTCAGTATTGGGGTAATTGAAATCTCACATCAATACGTTGTTTAATCACTATTTTTTTTCTTCTATGTTCTGTATTTTATAGATTAATTTTATGATAGGACCATCATAACACCCATGGCATACTAGCAAATTAGCTTTATGTATTAACCGCTACGGGGTCATATGATTAAATATGACCCCGTAGCGGTTAATACATAAAGCTAATTTGCTAGTATGTCGTGGATGTTATGATGGTCCTACCATAAAATTAATCTATAAAATACAGCACATAGAAGAAAAAAATTTTTGATTACACAACTTATTGATGTGAGATATTGTGGCTGGTTGTGTATTGGGATTAACTGTTAGTATTTTCAGTTGTGCATTTAGTCTCATGCAAGATGTTTATCCTGTTGGACTCTATGCTATCCCGGACACCGCCTCCCGGATGCTCCTCTCTGTCATTGCGTTATAATTTGTACCCCAGTATAGCACTGTCCCATTGGTTGTCCTCCTTCCACCATGTCTCTGAGATGCCAATTAGATCTGTCGTCATTCACTGCTATACATTCTATACGTTTCCAGTTCTTTGATTTCTTTATTAAAAAATGATTGACGTTCCAGAAAAAGTGATGGTAAAGCTATCCTTGCTAAATTTGCATCTATCTGTATCTGGCTGGTAAAGCTCTTCATAGAACGGAGTAAAACATACTCTGATAGCAGCATTATCTGTTGCAAATTGCCCAGTTCTATCTCTTATTTTAAGAATATGATTTTGAGTATGCTTATTTTTTAATCTCCAAGCCAGAAGCTTACTGACCTCATAGAAACATAGAAATGACTGCAGAAGAAGACCAAACTGTTCATCCAGTCTGCCCAGCAAGTTTTGCACTTTTTTTTTTTCCTCATACTTATCTATTACTCTTGGCTCTTAGTAACTTTTTGGTTCTATTTCCCTTCCACCCCCACCATTAATGTAGAGAGCAGTGTTGGAACTGCATCTAAGTGAAATATCTAGCTTAATTAGTTAGGGTAGTAACCGCCGCAATAAGCAAGCTATATACCCATGCTTATTTGTTTACCCAGACTAAATAATTCAGTCCTTGTTGGTTGTTGTCTGTATATAGATCCACTTTTCTTCATTCCCCTTGCTGTTGAAGCAGAGAACTATGCTGGATATGCGTGATGTATCAGTCTTTCTCCCCTGCCGTTGAAGCAGAGAGCTATGCTGGATATGCATTGAAAGTGAAGTATCAGGCTTATTTGGTTTGGGGTAGTAACTGCCGTATCAAGCAAGCTACTCCCCACTTTTTGTGAATGCAAATCCTTTTTTCCACGTTTCCTCTTGCCGTTGAAGCTTAGAGCAATGTTTGAGTCGCATTAACCGTGTGTATGTTTATTGAATAAAGGTATTATCTCCAGGTAGTAGACGTCATTCCCGCGAGCCACCCACTCTTCATTCATGTCCTCTAGACTTTATGGATCCACAGTGTTTAACCCACGCCCTTTTGAAGTCCTTCACAGATCTGGTCTTCACCACTTCCTCCGGAAGGGCATTCCAGGCATCCACCATCCTCTCTGTGAAGAAATACTTCCTGACATTGGTTCTGAGTCTTCCTCCCTGGAGCTTCAAATCGTGACCCCTGGTTCTGCTGATTTTTTTCCGATGGAAAAGGTTTGTCGTTGTCTTTGGATCATTAAAACCTTTCAAGTATCTGAAAGTCTGTATCATATCACCTCTGCTCCTCCTTTCCTCTAGGGTGTACATATTTAGATTCTTCAATCTCTCCTCATAAGTCATTTGATGAAGACCATTCACCTTTTTGAACGCCCTTCTCTGGACCGCCTCCATCTGGTCTCTGTCTCTTTGGAGATATACGGTCTCCAGATCTGAAAACAGTACTCCAGGTGAGGCCTCACCAAGGACCTGTACAAGAGGATAATCACTTCCCTTTTCTTACTTGATATTCTTCTCTCCATGCAGCCCAGCATTCTTCTGGCTTTAGCTATCGCTTTGTCACATTGTTTCGCTGACTTCAGATCATTAGACACTATCACCCCAAGGTCTCTCTCCTGCTCCGTGTACATCAGCCTTTCTTCCCCCATCGAATACAGTTCATTCGGATTTCCACTCCCCATATGCATGACTCTGCACTTCTTGGTATTGAATCTCAGCTGTCATATCTTCGACCATTCTTCCAGCTTCCTTAAATCCCGTCTCATTCTCTCCACTCCTTCCGGCGTGTCCACTCTGTTGCAGATCTTAGTGTCATCCGCAAAAAGACAAACCTTACCTTCTATCCCGTCTGCAATGTTGCTCACAAAGATATTGAACAGGACTGGTCCCAACACCGATCCTTGCAGTACACCGCTTAAAACCACTCTCTCTTCAGAGAGAGTTCCATTTACCATCATGCATTGTCTTCTGTCCATCAACCAGTTTGCAATCCAGGCCACCACCTCGGCACTCACTCCTAAGCTTCTCATTTTATTCACCAGTCTCCTGTGCGGGACTGTATCAAAAGCTTTGTTGAAATCCAAGTAGATGACATTGAGTGCTCTTCCTTGATACAATTCCTTGGTTACCCAGTCAAAAAAGTCAATCAGATTTGTCTGACAGGATCTTCCCCTGGTGAATCCATGCTGCCTCTGGTCCATCAATTCTCCCGACTGTAGATAGTTCACTATTCTCTCTTTCAACAGTGACTCCATTACTTTTCCCACCACCGAAGTGAGGCTAACTGGTCTCTAATTACCAGCCTCTTCTGTGTTCCCACTCTTTTGAAGCGGGACCACCACCGCTCTTCTCCAATCACTCGGCACCACTCCCGTTTCTAGGGATCTATTGAACAGGTCACACAGCGGACCCGCCAGCACATCTCTGAGCTCCCTCAGTATCCTGGGATGAACTTCATCAGGCCCCATGGCTTTGTCCACTTTTAGTTTCTTCAGTTCTTCCCATACATTTTCTACTGTAAAAGGAGTTACATCTACTCCACTCCCCTCCAGTTTCTTGTTAACTAGCGACTGTCCTTCTCCAGGGTCCTCTTTAGTGAACACAGAACTGAAGTATTCGTTTATTTCTGCCATTTCTTCGTCTCTCTCCACACATTGATTCTTTCCACCTTTCAATTTCAGTATACCACTTTGAACTTTTCTCTTTTCACTGATGTATCTGAAAAATGTTTTGTCACCTCTCTTTACCTCCTTGGAAATCCTCTCTTCTGCTTGACTTTTTGCTGTCTTGATTAATTTCTTCGTCTCCCTCAGTTCTACCAGATATTCTTCTTTGTGCTCCTTTCTTTGGGATCTTTTATATTTCTTGAATGCTATTCTTTTAGCCTATATTTTGTCAGCCACCTCCTTTGAGAACCAGATAGGTTTCATTGTTACCAAATTCAAAAAAATTCCTGCTTGGCAAGATCTGATATGCAATACCCTTCGCATACAATAGATACAGATTATTCCTAGCTGTCTCCAACTTAAAAAGCATAGCTGGATCAGACATCACTTTGTGACTCCCCCACGCCATTAATTATATGCAATAACTGAACTCTCTCTCTCGCTCTTACTTTGCAAAGCTCAGGAAATCAGTTTCCCCCCGATTACTCCTTTAAGACTATCCCACAGCACAATGAGAGTAGTGCTCACTATATCATTAAAGTGTAAATATTCTTGGATATCACTTGTTACTTGATCGCAGAACTCTGTACCATTCAGTAAACTATCATTGATTCTCCAGAGCCTTTTGCCAGTGTCAGCACATGCAAGAGAGTAAGCAATCCATATAATATTGCCTATCCCAGCATTCACTACACCAGAAACCAAAATTTTACCTATTCAAAATAAATCAATTTGAGAGTATTTAAAGAAAAAAAGTAATTTTGACACGCTGGGTCAAATATTTAACACATTCTATCTATAAAATGTTTAAGCTTCAGTCTCTTAGTATCTTGTACCTAAACCCCCTCCTGAAAACTTATCTAGCTGAGGATGTCTTGTTAAATTAAAATCGGCCCCTAAGATTAGGTGCCCAACCACACTGGTAGATAAAACTTCAGTTCCCTGTACGTACCAGGATCAGTCCAGACGGTGGGTTATGTCCCCCGTCCAGCAGATGGAGTCAGAACAGAGCTCGAGGGCACCGCCTCTTATACCAGCGCACCCTCTGCTGGAGCTCAGTATCTTTCTGACTCCAGCAGATGCGAGTTGGGGAAACAGTGCTTCCCCAGTGTGACAGGATTTGAGTTTGTTTTTATTACTTTGAGTCTCTCCTGTCATTTATTTCTTTTGTCTTTAACAATTCGGATCAAGATATATAAAAAAAAACAAAAAAAAAACAGGTAAAGGGATTTTTGCCTGTCAGTAATTTTGAGGAGGCGTGCTGGTCTGTTCTGTCTCCTCCTGCAGCTTGTTTTTGTTTCTGTTCGGGTAAGTGTTTGCTTTTGTTTTCAGCTGTTCGCGCTGTGTTTGCCGGTTCAGCCGGCTCCTGCACACGTCTTCCGACAGTCCCTCGGCCCGGCGAACTCTACCTCGGGCCTGGGCGCGCCGGCAGCGGTTTTTTTCCCGCCGGCGCCCAAGGATCAGTCGGACGGGTGGCGTAGGCCTTCAGGCCCCCCCGCGGTGTTTTTTCAGTGTCGGCCCCCCCCGAGGCTTCCCCGTAGCGGCGTCCGTGTCTGATGCCGCGCCTGTCTCGTTGTGAGACCTGCGGCGAGGCAGGGTCTCATATTTCGGCAGAGGGAGTCTGCTCGCGCTGTCTCGCTGATGGGGACACTTCTGCGCACGGTGCGGGTTCGCGCCCAGAGCCCCTCTCGCCGCAGCCAGGGAAGCGCGGGCCGGCCACGTTCTCGTCAGTGGCGGGAACGGCGGCCATTTTAGATAGAGATTTTACTGAGGTACTCTCTCCGGATGCGGCGGATGCAGTTCGGGGCGTCCCCCGCCTGCACCGAGGCCCTGAAGAGGGCCCCTCAACCCGGCCACCACAAGGGGACTCTACTACTTCGACTTCACCCGGTCTTCCGTTTTTCTCGCCGGACTTCATTTTGAAGATGCACACAGCCTATCTACAGGGACTGGCGGACCCGGGGGCTGTTACCACGGGACCTCCGGCATCCAAGATCTCCAAGCTCGCGGTCCCCGTCCCCGGGCCCCTGGTTCCACCTGGCGCGGCCCCAGGGCCCTCATCTGTGCCATCCCAGCCGCTTGCGGTGGGAGGGGCTTTCCCGCCGGGCCCTGACCCCTCGGACCCTCCGGATCCTGCGCATGCTGAGGGACAAGCCGAGGGCGACGACCCGCGAGCCCTGCGCATCTTCCACAAGGAAGAGCTGGAAGATCTCTTGCAACGGACTCTACAGGAACTGGATCTGGATCCACCGCCGGACCCCCCGGCCCCTGTGGCCCCAGCGGTCGCGACATGCTCCAAGAAGGGGGATCCGGTACTGGCTGCTCTTAGGCCTAGGGCCAAGGCTTTCCCGGTCCATGAGTCCTTTCTACAGCTCCTCACCGGGGAATGGGACTTTCCGGAGGCGTCCTTGAGGGTTTCCCGGGCCATGGAGAAATTATATCCATTGCCGGAAGATTTCCTGGATCTCGTCCGGTTTCCAAAGGTGGACTCTGCGGTCTCGGCAGTGACTAAGCGAACTACGATCCCAGTCACGGGCGGCACGGCCCTACGGGACACGCAAGACCGCAAGTTGGAGACGTTCCTCAAGAAAGTTTTTGAGGTGTCGGCCTTAGGGATGCGGGCCGTCATGTGCACCTCTTTGACCCAGAGGGCCAGCCTTCTCTGGGTACAACAGCTTCTAACGTCGCAGCAGTTGCCTCCGGACGAAGCCGCTCAGGCTGACAGCCTGGAGTCTGCCATCGCTTACGGAGCGGATGCCCTATATGACCTCTTTCGCATCCTGGCTCGGTCCATGGTCTCGGTGGTGGCGGCTCGTAGACTCCTGTGGCTCCGAAATTGGGCTGCGGACACCTCCTCTAAGTCGAGCCTGGGATCCCTTCCTTTCCGGGGGAAGTTCCTCTTCGGAAATGACCTGGATCAGATCATCAAGTCTCTGGGAGAAAACTCAGTGCATCGCCTGCCCGAGGATCGGCAAAGGTCTTATCGGGGTTTTGCCTCCACCAGAACCAGGGCTCGGGCTCAACGGCGCTACAGATCTTACCGGCAGACAAGCTCTCGGACAACCTCCGGTAGACCACAGCCGTGGTCGCGCTCCTTTCGAGGCAGGAGGCCCTCGAGGGAGGGTTCAGGGCAGGGGAACACCCCCGCCAAATCTGCTCAATGATGCCAGACCGGCCCACTCCTCCTGCCCGACCATCGGGGGTCGACTCACACAGTTCGTCGAGGAGTGGGTAAAGATTACTTCAGATCAGTGGGTCCTGGACACCATTCAAGACGGCTACGCTTTGGAGTTTGTCCGCCGCCCTCGGGACAGGTTTCTCTTCTCTCCTTGCGGCTCCGACCTCAAGCGGATGGCGGTTCAACAGACACTAGATCGGCTGCAAGCCATAGAAGCTATCGTTCCCGTGCCCTTCGCAGAGGTGGGCTCGGGCCATTATTCCATCTACTTCGTAGTGCCCAAGAAAGATGGGTCATTCCGGCCCATACTGGATTTGAAGGAGGTAAACCGCTCGTTGCGGGTCAGCCGGTTCCCCATGGAGACTCTGCGGTCAGTGATTGCCGCGGTCCACCACGGCGAGTTTCTGGCGTCCCTAGATCTGACGGAGGCGTACCTGCACATCCCGATACATCGGAACCACAGGCGGTACCTACGCTTCAAAATTCTTGGTCAACACTTTCAGTTTCGGGCACTACCCTTCGGGCTCGCAACGGCCCCGCGGACGTTCACCAAGATCATGGTGGTAGTGGCGGCGGCCCTCCGGAAGGAGGGTATACTAGTGCACCCTTACCTGGACGACTGGCTGGTACGGGCAAAGTCTTTCTCTCAGGGACAGGACTCGGTGGCCAGAGTCTTGGAAGTGCTTCGCTCCCTGGGTTGGGTCGTGAACCTCCCCAAGAGTTCTCTCGTTCCATCGCAACGCCTGGATTTTCTGGGAGCAACTTTCGACACACAACTGGGCATGGTCTTCCTTCGTCCGGACAAGGCCATCTCTTTGAGGGAGCACATCCACCGCTTTGCGGCCCTGTCGGAACCCACAGCGTGGAATTATCTACAGCTTCTGGGAGTGATGGCTTCCACCATCGACATGGTGCCCTGGGCGTTTGCTCACTTGCGACCTCTGCAGGCGTCCCTCCTGTCTCGCTGGAAACCAGTGTCGCAGGAGTATCAGGTGATCCTGCCTCTCCCTCAGGCGGCTCGGGACAGTCTGAAGTGGTGGTTGGTTCCTTCTCACCTGGCCCGCGGCGTCTCGCTCGACGTTCCCACTTGGGTGGTGGTGACAACCGACGCCAGCCTCGTGGGATGGGGCGCAGTCTGCGGCCGGAGCGCCACACAGGGGATGTGGTCCCCGGAGGAGGCGAAGTGGCCGATCAATCGTCTGGAGACCAGGGCGGTGCGCTTAGCACTTCAACGGTTTCTACCGCTGGTTCGGGACAGGGAGGTGCGAATTCTCTCGGACAACGCCACCACAGTGGCTTACATCAATCGTCAAGGCGGAACGCGAAGCGAGCAGGTCTCCGCGGAAACCACGCTCCTGATGGAATGGGCGGAACTCCATCTCGCTCGTCTCGCGGCCTCCCACATCGCCGGGGTGGACAACATTCAGGCAGATTACCTCAGTCGTCAGCGCTTGGACCCCGGCGAATGGTCTCTCTCCGCCGAAGCGATGGACCTCCTGGTTCAGCGTTGGGGACCGCCACGGTTGGACTTGATGGCCACAGCTCTCAACACCAAGGCCCCGCGCTTCTTCAGTCGCAGACGGGAGCGCGGCGCGGAGGGGGTGGATGCCCTAGCGTTACCGTGGCCGGCAGGCCAGCTCCTATATGTGTTTCCCCCCTGGCCCTTGGTGGGCAAGATTCTTCGACGCATCGAAAATCACCACGGTCCTGTGATTCTCGTGGCTCCGGAATGGCCGCGGCGGCCTTGGTTTGCGGATCTGGTTCACATGGCTGTGGACGGTCCACTCCGTCTGGGTCATCTTCCACGACTACTACACCAGGGACCGGTATTTTTCGAGCAGGCGGCACTCTTTTGTCTTGCGGCCTGGCTTTTGAACGGCGCCGCCTCCGATGCCGAGGATATCCGGAAGCGGTGATCTCTACGATGCTTAGGGCTCGTAAGCCCTCGACCTCTGTTGCCTACGTGCGAGTGTGGAAGGTCTTCGAGTCCTGGTGTGTCGGTCAGGGGACCCGGCCGACGGAAGCAACGGTTCCTCTGATCCTTCAATTTTTGCAGGACGGATTGGATAAGGGTCTAGCATACAATTCTCTTCGAGTACAGGTGGCGGCCCTGAATGTTCTGGTACAGACACCGGTTTCTCTGCCCCTTCAAGCGGATATCGCTCGTTTCCTGAAGGGTGCTAAGCATCTCCGACCTCCGGTTCGAGATCCCTGTCCTTCGTGGAACCTTAATTTAGTTCTCCGGGCGCTGGTGAGTGCCCCTTTCGAGCCCCTACAGGATGCTTCCCTCAAGGACCTCACTATGAAGACGGTGTTTTTGGTCGCGATCTCTTCTGGCCGGCGCATCTCGGAGCTCCAGGCCCTCTCCTGCAGGGAACCGTACCTCCGTCTTTCGGAGGCGGGAGTTTCACTACGTACCGTACCATCTTTCCTGCCGAAGGTGGTCTCCCCCTTCCATTTGAACCAGACGGTGGAACTACCGGCGTTTCCTCCAGGAGAAGAGAGGTCTCTTCGTCTTTTGGACGTCAAACGTGTTCTGCTCCGTTATCTGGAAGCTACCAATGATTTCCGGATTTCCGATCATCTCTTTGTGCTCTGGTCGGGTCCTAAGAAGGGCTCCTCCGCATCGAAGACAACGATTGCCCGCTGGATTAAGGATGCCATTTCGGCGTCTTATATCGGAGCGGGGCGTACTCCTCCTGCGGGCGTCAGAGCTCATTCTACGCGCTCGCAGGCGGCTTCTTGGGCGGAGGCCCAGTCCGTCTCTCCACAGGAAATCTGCCGGGCAGCGACATGGAAGTCGTTGCATACCTTTGCTCGGCATTATCGGCTACACCTGCCGTCTTCGGATCCTGCGCCTTTTGGCGATCAGGTTCTCCGAGCAGGGCTCTCAAGGGCCCACCCGGTTTAGGGAAGCTTGGGTACATCCCACCGTCTGGACTGATCCTGGTACGTACAGGGAAAAGAAAATTATTCCTTACCTGCTAATTTTCGTTCCTGTAGTACCATGGATCAGTCCAGACGCCCACCACTCTGGGTTTGTGCGCTCCTGCTCGGAATCTTATGCGTCTTCTGTCTCTCTTCTTCTCTGGTTCTCTATCAGAGTTGTACAGCTCCTCACAAATTAACTGGGGCGACCTCGTTTGGGTTCGTGCCTATTCATTGTTCTTGATGTTGACTTAAGTCAGGTTTTTTGATCCAAATTGTTTTGTTATTGCTCTTTTGGGCTTTGTTATTCATGATACTGAGCTCCAGCAGAGGGTGCGCTGGTATAAGAGGCGGTGCCCTCGAGCTCTGTTCTGACTCCATCTGCTGGACGGGGGACATAACCCACCGTCTGGACTGATCCATGGTACTACAGGAACGAAAATTAGCAGGTAAGGAATAATTTTCTTTTAACATCTCAAAAAAGTACCTTGATCGAGGTTAGGAGCATAAAGGTCAAATTTGTACAAATCTCAGAATTTATTCCCAACTGGACCACAATATATCTTCCCTCAACATACCTTCTAATTTCTTTCACCTCAGTATTCATATCCTTAGAAATAAAAAAAAACAACTCCATTGTATTTCTTTTTAATAATGCATGAGGCAAAAAATGTATGTGGATAAAATGCTTTTTAAGTTGGGTTTTTTGGACTAAAAAAATAGATGCCTTCAGAAAAACAGCTTCCTTCAGCATCAATGGTCTCTTCATAGTGGAGTTCAACCTGTCAACATTTAAAGAAACAGTTCAAATCGTCGCCGACATAGGAAAAAATTAGAAGTGAGAAAGCATGCCCAACCAGGCAAATAATAAAGTCCACTAAGGTAGCTAATATCCCCTCCCAAAAGACCCAGACCCCACCTTCCCTCCCCCACTAATCTGATCAGAATCTGCATCCATCATACACCAGACCCTGTCCCACACCTCCATGAGGAATGTCGTTACAGTGGATACCGCTACAACCTGGAAAATAAATAAGTCAATAGGAAATAAAATGTTTAATTTTCCAACCAAAGTAAAACAAGAAAATGCACTACTCGGAGAATAAAGTCATTTTTGCACCAGGTGTTCCTGAACATACCGAGATCAGTCCAGACAAGTGGGTTTTATTCATCCGTACCAGCAGATGGTGGTAGAGAACAAAACTTTGGGCACTGCCACCCGCAGTCCCTCAGTATTTCTCTACCTCCAGCAGATGGGAGAGGTGCTAACCCCGCAGTCCTGACTGACTGGATATATTTTGAGGAAAATTGCGCCCCGAAGTGGCAGGTTCCTGAAGAAGGGCCATCCCTCGGGTTAAGCCGGGCGAACGGGGAGTTGGATGCCCCTGACCTGCCCCTGACCAGCTTCTGCCTGCATCTCCGGGACCGCTAGTCTTTGCGACAGCAGAGACTAGCAAAGCTGCCTGTCAGGCAGTCACTCCGGCAGGATCATGGGGAGCAGGCCTGGTAGTTAGTAGGCGGATCGGGGAATGCTACAGAGGAGGGTGGTCCCGGTCGGGCTAATTTCCTCCGTTTTTTGTACTTGTGGCTGCCCTGCCGATTGAGCCGCGCAGTTTTCAGCGCCGGCGGGAATTCCTAGAGGCAGTGCGACATCTTGAGTTTTAGTTAGCTGCCGCATGGTGCGCCTCTCTCGATCCAGGCTGCGTTGCAGCGCGGTCAGCAAGGGAATTGCCTGTATGTTTTGTATTTCGTTTTTTGGGGTTTTTTTTTTTTGGCTTGTGCGTTTGCCTTGCGGAGAATTGACAGATAAGCAGCTCAGGGAGACCCGCAGGGCCTGTGGGGGTCCGTCGGCCTTCCTTGAATGACCACCTCCTCTGAACAGAGTTGGGGGGGAGGGTGGGTCGGAGCTCAAATCGAAGCCCCTGGAGGCATGCAAGGACCGCAGCGGCGCTTGGGTCACAGGAGGGAGTGGCTATGGCCGTAGAAGCGGAGCCGGATAGTGGAGTTTCTCCCTGGGCTGAGTCTAAGGAAGATGAAGAGGTTTCCTCGGAGGCTGATTGGGATGCGGACCCAAAAGGGGGGGGTCCCCCTCTGGATCCAGGAAACTCTAAAATGGAACAGGGGACTTTGGAGGGTCCGGAGCCTGAATGTGATGATCCGCAGGTGATCCATCTCTTTGAAAGAGGAGCTTCGCCCGCTTATCCCACGGGTGTTAGAGGAATTGGGGATTAAGCTCGCGCTGGAGGATTCGGATGCAGAAGGGATTAATCTGGTTCTGGATGGACTACGGAGGCCTTCCAGCGCATTTCCAATTCCAGAGAAAATCCAAAAGTTGATCAGCTGTGAGTGAGATTCTCCTGACTCGGGTCTGCGAGTTGGCAGGGCGATGTCCAAGCTTTATCTGCTTCTGCAGGACCATTTGGATGTTCTCAAGGTCCTGAAGGTGGATGCGGCGGTTTCCAAAAAGACCACTATCCCGGTTGCTGGAGCTTACACTCTGAAGGATGTTCAGGATTGGAAGTTGGAAGTGCATCTCAAGCGGGCTTTTGAGGTTTGGGTCTCGGCCTGCGACCGGCGGTCTGTGAAAGACTAATGCAGCGGGCCTGTTTGTGTTGGATCCAGAAGCCGCAGGAGCAGTCTGCCTCCAGGACTCTTTCTCCAGCCCAGGTGGCCCGCCTGAAGGCAGGGGTTGCCTATGGCGCTGATGCCTTATACGACCTGGTGAGAACCACGGCCTGCGATATAGTGTTGGTGGTAGTGGCCAGGTGGTACTTGTGACTACGTAACTGGTCAGCGGATCTGTCATCAAAATCGCAGCTCTGTAATCTATCCTTTCAGGGAAAACTGCTGTTTGGTGAGGATCTCGATCGTCTGATAAAGTCACTGGGAGAGACGAAGGGCAATAGGCTGCCAGAGGATCGAAAGTCTGGCGGGAAGCCTTTCTCCTCTCGGCCTCGTTTTCGGGAGTCAAGGCGTTTTCGTCAGACTAGGTCCTCAGGGACTTTGTTAGCAGACCTCGCACAGACAAGAGTCCTTTCGTGGGCCTGGAAGGTCATCTAGAGGTGAATCCACCCAGGGAGCGGGTGGCAATAAGTTCTCCCAATGAGATCTGGCAGGTCCACTCCTCGTCACTGGTGATCGGGGGAAGACTGGCCCGGTTCTACGAGGAGTGGACCAAGATAACTTCCGACCGGTGGGTCTCGAGTGTGATGAGAGATGGCTACGCCTTAGAATTTTCTCATCCTCTGCGGTCGGTCTTTCTGGAGTCGCATTGTCTTTCCTGAAGCAAGCAGGCGGCTGTCCGGGAAACGCTTCAGCGGTTGTTAAGTCTGGAGGCTGTAGTACCAGTTCCAGTGTCCGAACAGGGATAAGGCAGATATTCCATCTATTTCGTGGTGCCCAAAAAGGAAGGCACTTTCCAACCTATCTCAGACCTGAAGAAAGTCAACCAGAGTTTGAAGGTACCACTTTTTGGAGGGAGACATAACACACCATAATTGCGGTGGTACGGACAGGAGAGTTTTTTGCATCCCTGGATCTCACCGAGGCTTATCTTCATATCCCCATCTGTCAGGATCACCAGACTTTCCTCAGATTCATGGTCATGGGTCAGCACTATCAGTTTCAAGTGCTTCCCTTCGGCCTGGCCACCGCCCCGTGGACCTTTACAAAGGTGATGGTGATAGCGGGCTGCCCTGAGACAGGAGGGATTGTTGGTGCACCCTTACTTGGACGATTGGCTGGTCCGGGCGAAGTCGCTGGAAGAGTGTGTGCGGTCCATGGACCGGATACGGTCTCTCCTGGAATCTCTGGGCTGGATCATCAATGTGCAGAAGTCATCTGGTCCCTTCTAGTTCCCTCGAGTACTTGGGAGCCCGGTTCGACACCCAGCAGGACAGAGTGTTTTTCACAGACGACAGGGTGAACAAGATTCAGGGGTAGATAGCTCGTCTGCTTCGTCTACCAGTGCCGAAGGTCTGGGATTATTTTCTGGTCTTGGGCTCGATGGCGTCCATGTTGGAACTGGTGCAGTGGGCGTTTGCTCATTTGCAGCCTCTGCAGAGAGCGTTGTTGTCCCGCTGGAATCCTCTGTCGCAACAATACTTTCTGCCCCTGTCTTTGACAGTCGGCCAGATACAGTCTGGCCTGGTGGATGATGGGGAGCAATCTAGAGAAGGGGATGCCTCTCGAGGTCCCAGATTGGGTGGTGGTCACCACGGATGCCAGTCTTTGGGGCTGGGGGACGGTTTGTCTGGGCAAGTCTGCTCAGAGCCTCTGGTCGACGTCAGAACAGGCGTGGTCCATCAATCGACTGGAGACAAGAGCAGTGCGCAGAGCTCTGGTGCTCGGATGGTGCACGTTTTCTTGGACAACTCGACCATGGTGGCTTACATCAACCGCCAGGGAGGAACCAAGAGTCCAGCGGTAGCTTAGGAGGCTCAGCTGTTGTTCACGTGGGCAAAGTTTCATCTCGAAGGGATCGCCGCCTCACAAGTCGCAGGAGTCGACAATGTCCAGGCGGATTACCTCATCCGTCGACAGTTGGATCCGGAGGTGTGGGAACTCTCTGAGAGCCTGGGATCTCCTCTGCGATCGGTGGGGGGACTCCTCAGTTCGATCTCATGGCAACAAGTCTCAATGCCAAGACGCAGAGGTTCAGCCATTGGAGGGAGTCTGGGGCGGTGGGGCTCGATGCCCTAATATGTCCATGGCCGACCGGTGTCCTCCTGTATGTCTTCCCTCCGTGGCCACTTATAGCGAGGGTACTCAGGCGAGTAGGGAGTCACGCGGGGTCAGTGGTGATGGTGGCTCCAGAGTGCCCTCGTCGTCCTTGGTTCTCAGACCTGCTGCATCTGACAGTGGACGGACCGCTTCGCCTGACCCACTTACCGGATCTGCTTCGTCAGGGTCCTATATTTTCTGATCGGGAGGATCACTTCTGTCTAGCGGCCTGGCTTTTGAGAGAAGGCGTTTGCGTGTGAGAGGGTATTCAGAACCAGTAATTGCTACGCTTCTCCAAGCGCTGCGCCCTTCTACCTCTTTGACCTATTCCAGGGTATGGAAGATGATTGAGACCTGGTGTGGACAACAGGGGTTGGACCCTCTTCAGGTTTTCATGTCCCATATTTTATCCTTTTTGCAGGTGGGCTTATCCAAAGGCTTGGCTCATAGTTCTCTGCGAGTCCAGGTTTCCGCTTTGGGTTGTCTCAGAGGGAGAATACAGGGGAAGGCTTTGGCTTCCCATCTGGATGTGGTGCATTTTCTGTGGGGAGTCAAGCATCTCCATCCACCCCTGCGTAGCATTTGTCCGGAATGGAACCTTAATCTTTGCAAGGAGCCTTTCGAGCCTCTGGGTCGAACGTCTTTGAAGATCCTTACTCTGAAGACAGTCTTTTTTGTAACTATCTGTTCGGTGAAGAATATCTCAGAATTGCAGGTGCTTTCGTGCTGTGATCTGTTTCTCCAGATTTTATCGGATAAGGTGTCTTTGCGAACAGTGCCGCCTTTTCTTCCTAAGGTGGTATCTGTTTTTCATGTGAACCAAACAGTGGAGTTGCCCGGGTTTCCTGATTGGGCTCGGTATCCCTCGATGGGACGAGAGTTCCATCTTTTGGATGTGAAACGAGTAGTATTGCGAAACTTGAAAGTCACTAATGCTTTCCGTCGCTCTGATCATTTGTTTGTCCTATTCGGGGGAGCAAAAAAGCACGAGAAGGCATCTAAATTCTTTGTCTCGCTGGTTGAAAGACTATTTCTGCGGCTTATGTATCCAAGGGAAGAGCAGTTCCAGTGGGCACATTCGACTCAAGCTCAGGCGATGTCTTGGGCTGAGTGTCAGTTGGTGTCTCCCCAGGAGATCTGTAGAGCCGTGGTGTTGTCCTCATTACACAATTTCACCAAACATTACTGTTTGGATGTGCGGGCCCCGGAGATGGCCCCTTTTGGGGAGAGTGTGCTTCGAGCGAGTCTTTCGGGTTCCCGCCCAGTGTAGGAGGGCTTTGGTACATCCCACTTGTCTGGACTGATCTGGGTATGTTCAGGAAAGGAAAATTGGTTCTTACCTGCTAATTTTTGTTCCTGTAATACCACAGATCAGTCCAGAGGCCTGCCCTGAGGATCTCTGCCGAAAGCTACTTGGTCTACAGCTGTATTTGTTTGCAAAGCAGAGTTGCCATTTTTGGCTACGATTTCTTGGTTTACTGTTTTAAATTGGTTATCTAGTTGGTCAGGGTTATCCATGTTAGGAGCCTCGTTCGCTCTCTAATTTACTTATCTTGGCTTGGGTATAGATTAATACTGAGGACTGCAAGTGGCACTCTCGTATATGTGGCAGAGCCCAAAGTTTTGTTCTCTACCTCCATCTGCTGGTAGGGATGAATAAAACTCACTTGTCTGGACTGATCTGTGGTATTACAAGAACGAAAATTAGCAGGTAAGAACCAATTTTCCTTTCAGGAGAAGCTATCAGAGAGAACAAAGTTGAAGAAACTTAGAACAGATTACAGTGTCCTGTGAGGAGGCAGAGCCACCCAAGTTTTGCCACACCTGCCTTCCTCCTTTTTTCACCCCCTGCCATTTAAATCATCAATTTCTGTTCTGTTAGCTTTTACCCTAATCTAGATTGTCCCTCCCATTACTATATATACTGCCTACGTTTCCTACAATCCAAGGATAATACTAGTTCTCTCTTAAGAATTCCTTTTTATTCTTAGGTGCACAGTGTTTCAAAAGTAATTTGAACTGAGCGGGAACTTAAAGCATGTGTGAGAGTACTCTTTTTTAGCAGCACTTGAACTGTCTGTATATTGCTTCAGCATGGATTTTTAAAAGCACCAGTGCTTACAGGAAAGGAAACAGTTTCCATAGCCGCCAGCACCACTCAGCCTCACAATCTTAATTGGTGTAATAGAATGGGGATTGATAGTAAGTGAAAATTCCTGTTTCCAAGTCATAATTCTAATATCTTTTGTTACTTTGGAATAGGTGTTGGCACTAAAATTGATCCAACTCTGTGCCGTGCTGACCGTATGGTGGGGCAAGTTCTTGGTGCTGTTGAAGCACTTCCTGAAATATTTACAGAGCTGGAGATCTCTTATTTTCTGCTTCGACGACTTTTAGGTGTACGCACAGAAGGAGACAAGAAGGCTGCAAAGGTGAGTTTGTTTATATAAAATTTAAAGCACACATTAATGTTGTATGGACATGAGGCATGCATTCAAGTTTTAAAAAATAAAAATAAAGCAGTAGTACTAACAAAAGTATTTTTTGCTAACCCTCTTGGCAGCTAAAATTAAATCAGCATGATTGTCCCTTTTCAGTTAGATGTTTTTCCTTCCCAGTGAGGTTATAGTGTTGAACATTTCTGAAAAATAGAAACATGATGGCAGAAAAATACCATTTCCTAGCGTGTAGCAGATGGACTCAGGACCAATGGGTATAGTGTATTCCTGATAGCAGTTGGAGACGGATCAGATTTCAATCTGACGTTAGTCCTAGTACATATACCCCTGCAGGAAGCTTAGCTCTTCAGTATTTCTCCGTCTCCTAAGTAGATAGGGACACTTCCACACACTAGAATAGTGTTAGCAATTCTAAAACAAAGAAGAAAAAAAATGTACCTCAAGAAGACGAGCCCCGCTTTCCTGCTGTGATACCTAAGGGTCCCTCCCCCAGTCGAGAATTCCTGAGGTGATTTCTAAGATCCCTCAGAGGTAAGCCTAGGTCCGGTAGCCGGCTCCCGGCATGGACTTAGCCCCTAGGGGGGCTTAGAGGCAGCAGCTGTTGAATCGAGTGCGGCGGTGAAGGTAATTCCCTCTCCCCCCCGCAGCCGGAGACCGCCCGGCATGAGACCAGGAAACGCCGAGACCAGGTAAGGTAGAAAACCTTTTCTAAGTCTCCGGTCTCCGAGGCTCGAATTGCTGCACAGATCGTCCCTTCCGGCGTCTGTAAAATCGGGTTGAGCAGCCCCGATCTGGTGCGAAGGTCCACACACATGGAGACCCTCCGGCGGGGGGATCGCTATCTTGCCCGCATGGTCGGTGGTGCCATTTCCCCCCCTTGATCGCCGTATTGTCCACACACCTGAGCCGGACGCACAACGGACTTGTGCGCACAACGGCGAGCGCATCTGTGCTGTGCGCACAGCAACGCGCACAATGGTGCCGGGCGCATAGCGGCCCTCATAAACTGCCCGAGCACATAAATAGGTCCTTGCGCACAGCAGCGCGCACATCTCGCCCAGGTGTGCAAAGTGGTAGCCTGCGCGCACTCCCCGCACGCACATCACTGGCACAACCGGCGCGCACAGACGCGATTGAGCCACTCCATGCACACACATCATGGCACCACTAGCCAAGAAAGCCACGGGACAAGCCCTCTGCCCAGCCTGCCACCTGAGAGCTGCTAACCTGAAGTGGCCTCCGCCCTAGGCCTGCAGTGCGAAGAGGCTCAGGGGGAACCTAAACAAGGCCCCCCCCCACAGTCAGTAGAGGGATCCGGATCCACCAATGACAGTACCCCAGACCTCTGTATCTCCGACTCTGCGCCTATTCAGGGGGGGCACCTCGGGGGCCCCCATTAGATTCAATATGGACCCAGGGACCTTTTCCTGGGTGGAATTCTTCAGAGGGCTGCAAACCTTTGTCCAGGCACAATCGGTACCGCCTGCGACACAGACTCAGTCTCCACCAGAAGCACAAGACCTTCCAAGCGCGCCTCATACCATAAACTTAAACCTATCCTGCACCTCAATGACTTTAGAACAGTCCTACAAGCCCTCATTTTATCTAAAATAGACTACTCAAACGCTCTACTCCTAGGTCTCCTGAAGAACAGCCTTGCCCCCCTGCAGCTGCTTCAAAATGCAGCTGCACGAATATTAACAGGCACCCGCAGAAAAGAACACATCACACCTATTCTCAAACAACTTCATTGGCTCTCCATCACAGCCAGAATTCAATTTAAAACCCTCACCCTTATACACAAAAAGCCATCCACAACCCAGACATGCTCTGGTTCTCAGACGTTTTACACATCCGTTCCTCTTCCAGACCTACCAGAACGCCCTACACCGCAACCATTCACACACCTTCTCCCAAACTCTTCCATCTAACAGCCACCAAACAATGTGCGCTATCCCTAGCTGGACCCTCTTTATGGAACACTATGCCCACCCACCTACGCCTTGAGACCTGCACTAAGAAATTCAGACAGAACCTCAAGACCTGGCTGTTCACACGAGCCTACGCATGAGCCCCCTCCTCTTATCATCACTCCTATACTCCTTCACCTTTCCGCCCCCTCTCCGCCCCTCCCTTCGCCCTCCAGGTCTATGACCGAAAACTCCCCTTCTTAAATCACTCCCTCTTGTATTTTATTGTACATAATCTATACTGTTGTATTTAACTATGTTTTGCTTTTACCTATTTGTACAGCAAAAACCTTGGTTTCCCTCCTCCAACCCCCCTTTCCCCCCCCCCCCCCCCCAGTTCTTTTATCAGTTTCAATGTAAAGCCCTGTTGGCTACTTTTTTGTTCCATGGAAACCGATGTGATGTTTTCTTAACGAATGTCGGTATACAAAAAACTTTAAATAAATAAATAAATACCTACCCAAACGCGCCCCATCCAGGCAAAAGCCTCCCCTTAGGGGACACAGACACCTCGGGGGAAGAGTCTGACTCCCTGGAGGAAGGGGAAATCCCTCCAGGGATGGAACCATACCAAACCATGATGCGATTCTTCTCCAAAGACGAGTTACCAGCTCTCGTGTGTCTGACCCTGAAGACGCTAGCCATGCCAGGCGCGAGTACCACAGCAGAGCCAAAGACAAACCCAGTTTTGGTCGGTCTCAGTCAGGCCTCATGCTATTTCCCAATGCTGCAGGCCGTACAACAACTGATTGACCTGGAATGGAATGCCCCTGAGGCCAGCTTCAAAGGAGGATGGGCCCGAGAAGCCCTATACCCCCTGGAACGCACGGCCAAAGAACTCCTACGGTTCCCAAAAGTGGACGCCATGGTCTCCGCTATCTCAAAGCGCACTACCATCCCAGTCGAAGAAGGAGAGCTGCACTCAAGGATGCCCAGGACAGACGTCAGGAATCCATCCTTAAACAGTTATTTGATGTTGCAGCAATGACCCTGCAGATTGCTTCCTGCTGCGCCGTTGTGACACGTGCCTGCTTGCTTCTCTCCAGGGACGCAGCCACTTCTGCTGAAACATTAGAACCAGCGATATCTTTCCACATGGATGCGACCTTTGACCTGGTGCGCACCTCAGCCAGGGGCATCTCCTCCATAGTGGCAGCGAGAAGGCAACTATGGCTCTGAAATTGGTCAGCCGACGCGACCTCCAAGATGAACCTCACGAGAATGCCTTTTAAAGGATCCCTCCTGTTCGGAAGCAAACTGGAGAAGTTAGCCAACAAATGGGGTGAATCCCCAGTACCTCTGTTACCGGAGGACAGGAACAAAAGAAACAGCACTCCTCTCCCCGAAGAACCAAGGGCAGAGGAGCCCAGCGTTTTAGACCGTACAAAAACAAATACCAAGCAGCTCGCCCTGCAGGCAGGGCCCAGTCCTTTCAGAACAGACACAACAAGAGGGGAGCTGGCTCGGGTTCAGGCCCCAGCCACACCCCACAATGAGAATCAACAAACCCATCCACAGGAAGAAGTCATAGGGGGTAGACTTACCCTCTTCTACCAAAGATGGGTCGAGATAACGTCTGACAAGTGGGTCCTAACCATCATTCGAGAGGGATACTATCTGGACTTCCACAGCATCCCTCCAGACAAATTTGTGAGATCATCGTGCCACTCTCTCTCCAAGAGGATGGCAGTGGAAACCACACTGACAAAACTACTCAGCCTAAAGGCAATAATCTCGGTACCCAAGCACCAACAAAATACTGGTCACTATTCCATCTATTTTATCGTCCCCAAGAAGGAGGGAACGTTCAAGTCCATCCTGGACCTCAAGACCGTCAATCGCTACCTGAGGGTACCGCACTTCCGCATGGAAACCGTACGCTCAGTCATAAGGGCAGTACAACCGGGAGAATTCCTGACTTCACTGGATCTATCCGAAGCTTATCTCCACATCCCGGTCCACCACGACCATCAGCGCTTTCTACGCTTTGATACTGGACCATCTGAGGATGCGTAATCAAGGAGACTGAACACAGGATGGGGTGTTCAAATAATAAAGTTTACTGATTCTGTTAAATGGCAAATCAGTTTCCAAGTGTGGTAATTCTGTACAAAGATTATCCTTTTACTTTCCTGTGTAAGTGTTGATTTCCTGGCTCCAGGGGTGGGTCCTGACTCACTTAATTGGGGGATGTGGTGGTTTCTCTGCTTCTGGCTGGCCCGGATGAGCAAAGGCTCCCTGGGAATTTCCCTCAGTTCTACCTGGGTTCTGCAGACTTCACAGACTTCACATCTGTCTCCTGCTTGAAGATCCTGAGAGAGGTCTTTCAAAATGCTCCCTAGATTTGTAGTTGGGGATTTTTCCTTTGTTCTTGTAGAGTGCTGTCAGGAATTGGTGACCAGGCTGCTGGACCTGGACTAGTGGTTAGAGCAGTGGGCTATGACTAGTGGTTAGAGCAGCGGGCTATGAACCAGGAGACCAGCGTTCAAGTCCTGCTGTCGCTCCTTGTGACCTTGGGCAAGTCACTTTACCCTCCATTGCCTCAGGTACAAACTTAGATTATAAGCCCTCTGGGGATAGAAAAATACATATAGTACCTGAATGTAATCCACTCTGAAGTGCTAAAAAAAAGTGTGAAAAGCAGAATATAAATCATTTAAAAGTTCAATCCAGTTACTCACCTTTGAAAGGTGTTGAGGTAGTGTGACTTGGTTTGAATAGGTACTAACATTTGTTAATCAAGAGAGCAGCGAGTCACTCTGGCTGACTAACTGAAGTTAGACTGTTTGCTAATGGCAGTGGCTATTCTCTAAGTGAACTTAATAGCAGGTAATGGACTTCTCCTCCAAGAACTTATACAATCCTTTTATAAACACCGCTATACTAACTGCACTAACCACATCCTCTGGCAACAAATTCCAGAGTTTAATTGTGCATTGAGTAAAAAAGAACTTTCTCCGATTAGTTTTAAATGTGCCTCATGCTAACTTCATGAAGTGCCCCCTAGTCTTTCTACTATCAGAAAGAGTAAATAACCGATTCACATCTACCTGTTCTAGACCTCTCATAATTTTAAACATCTCTATCATATCCCCCCTCAGCCGTCTCTTCTCCAAGCTGAAAAGTCCTAACCTCTTTAGTCTTTCCTCATAGGGGAGCTGTTCTATTCCCTTTATCATTTTGGTAGCCCTTCTCTGTACCTTCTCCATTGTATTTATATCTTTTTTGAGATGTGGCGACCAGAATTGTACACAGTATTCAAGGTGCGGTCTCACCATGGAGTGATACAGAGGCGTTATGACATTTTCCGTTTTATTCACCATTCCCTTTCTAATAATTCCCAACATTCTGTTTGCTTTTTTGACAGCCGCAGCACACTGAACCAACGATTTCAATGTGTTATCCACTATGACGCCTAGATCTCTTTCTTGGATTGTAGCACCTAATATAGAACCCAACATTGTGTAATTATAGCATGGGTTATTTTTCCCTATATGCATCACCTTGCACTTATCCCCATTAAATTTCATCTGCCATTTGGATGCCCAATTTTCCAGTCTCACAAGGTCTTCCTGCAATTTATCACAATCTGCTTGTGATTTAACTACTCTGAACAATTTTGTGTCATCTGCAAATTTGATTATCTCACTCGTCGTATTTCTTTCCAGATCATTTATAAATATATTGAAAAGTAAGGGTCCCAATACTGATCCCTGAGGCACTCCATTGTCCACTCCCTTCCACTGAGAAAATTGTCCATTTAATCCTACTCTCTGTTTCCTGTCTTTTTTAGCCAGTTTGCAATCCACAAAAGGACATCACCACCTATCCCATGACTACTTACTTTTCCTAGAAGCCTCTCATGAGGAACTTTGTCAAACGCCTTCTGAAAATCCAAGTATACTACATCTACCGGTTCACTTTTATCCACATGTTTATTAACTCCTTCAAAAAAGTGAAGCAGATTTGTGAGGCAAGACTTGCCCAGGGTAAAGCCGTGCTGACTTTGTTCCATTAAACCATGTCTTTCTATATGTTCTGTGATTTTGATGTTTAGAACACTTTCCACTATTTTTCCTGGCACTGAAGTCAAGCTAACCGGTCTGTAGTTTCCCGGATCGCCCCTGGAGCCCTTTTTAAATATTGGGGTTGCATTTGCTATCCTCCAGTCTTCAGGTACAATGGATGATTTTAATGATAGGTTACAAATTTTTACTAATAGGTCTGAAATTTCATTTTTTAGTTCCTTCAGACCTCTGGGGTGTATACCATCTGGTCCAGGTGATTTACTACTCTTCAGTTTGTCAATCAGGCCTACCACATCTTCTAGGTTCACCGTGATTTGATTCAGTCCATCTGAATCATTACCCATGAAAACCTTCTCCATTACGGGTACCTCCCCAACATCCTCTTCAGTAAACACCGAAGCAAAGAAATCATTTAATCTTTCCGCGATGTCTTATCTTCTCTAAGTGCCCCTTTAACCCCTCGATCATCTAACGGTCCAACTGACTCCCTCACAGGCTTTCTGCTTTGGATATATTTTAAAAAGTTTTTACTGTGAGTTTTTGCCTCTACAGCCAACTTCTTTTCAAATTCTCTCTTAGCCTGTCTTATCAATGTCTTACATTTAAGTTGCCAACATTTATGCTTTATCCTATTTTCTTCTGTTGGATCCTTCTTCCAATTTTTGAATGAAGATCTTTTGGCTAAAATAGCTTCTTTCACCTCCCTTTTTAACCATGTTGGTAATCGTTTTGCCTTCTTTCCACCTTTAATGTGTGGAATACATCTAGACTGTGCTTCTAGAATGGTATTTTTTAACAATGACCACGCCTCTTGGACATTTTTTACTTTTGTAGCTGCTCCTTTCAGTTTTTTCTAACAATTTTTCTCATTTTATCAAAGTTTACCTTTTGAACGTTTAGCACGAGAGCCTTGGATTTGCACACTGTTCCTCTTCCAGTCATTAAATCAAATTTGATCATATTATGATCACTATTACCAAGCGGCCCCACCACAGTCACCTCTCTCACCAAGTCCTGTGCTCCACTGAGAATTAGATCTAAAATTGCTCCCTCTCTCGTCTGTTCCTGAACCAATTGCTCCATAAAGCTATCATTTATTCCATCCAGGAACGTTATCTCTCTAGCGTGTCCCAATACATTTACCTAGTCAATATTGGGGTAATTGAAGTCTCCCATTATTACTGTTTGGTAAAAGCCAATTTGAAGTATGGTATGAGCATGCTGATAAAATGAAAGGCATAATCGTCAATATTTATAAATTTCTCAATAAGGAATTAAGAGGGCGGGCTCCTCTTGCCCAGGTGTGGGAGCAAGATGTGGGAAGGGACTTGTTGGATGATGAATGGGACCTTATCTTTCTATACACAAAAAGAGCTCGATATCGGTTCAGATATCAGAAAATAATTATAAGGTTCTAATTAGGTGGTACTTAACTCAAGTGCATATTCAGAAAATATACCAGAGTTCGAATGGTTTGTGTTGGAAAAAGTGTGGGGGCAGAGGAACTTACTTTCACTTGCAGTGGGAGTGTCCTCGAGTATCTTTATTTTGGGGAGAGGTATTCCTTTTCATAGAAGGGATCTTGGGTTTTTGAATAACCTTTGCTTCAGAAAATGCGTTGCTGAATTTATCCCTGGACATCCCGAAAGATGGCTGGTGGCTGGTCCATCAGGTTCTGATATCGGCTAGATGCGAATTGGCAAGGGATTGGAAATCTAATATTATCCCTACTATTGAAGAAGTTATTAGGCATCTGAGGCAGGTCTTCTTTTTGAGTAAGCTTACTGCGGTCAAGTATCACACCATTCTAAGTTTCTTAAAGTATGGAATCCGTTCTTGTCTAAATATTCTGTGGGCATGAGTCACTCCTAGATGCTTCTCTATGGCCTCAATCTTTTTATTATTGGTGTATTATTATTATCAGATTGGATATTTTTGTTCAGCATTATGAATGCGAAGTAACTTCTCGCAGTCCATGGTCAATGGGGTGGGAGGGAGTGGTTAATCAGTGTTCTTTAATAACTGCTGTCACACGAGATTGTTTTTGTTACATTGTTTTATTGATGTTTGAAGTATGTGAAAGTAATAAAATTTAATTGAGAAACAAAAAAGGAAATTATCTACTAAGTAGTAATTTCTCATTGTCCATGGCTATCATGCAACCCCATACCCTTCCTGTTCCCCCCCATCTTAGCAATGATCCCCTCATACTTGCTGTAGAATAGATGGTAGCATGGACTTTGGGGAGGAATAAGGTGCCAGACAGTCCAATCTGCATTATTGACTTCAGGGAGATGGAGAAGATGAAATTCACCTCTTCCTCACTTTCTCATAGCATTCAACTACTTTTTTGTACTGCCCAATAGCATTTAAAGCTCTCCTCAACTCTCCCACTTTTTGCCCCTTTTTATGTCACTCCCTCAGAAGTATTCACCCCCTTGTGGACTGTTCTTTGCCCAAGCATTCATATCCCTCATCTCAGCATTTGCTCCTTCTTCCCCCCCCCAAGCATTCATCCACTTTCAGCACTCACCCTGTTTGTCTTGCTGAAATCATTCTGACCTGACGGGAGTGCTGAATGATGCTCTCCTATCTCTTCCATTAGCATAATCCTTGGAACACAGTGATCTGCTGGGCCTGGAGCAGTGTTTACTCCATATTCTTCCCTCTGAACAGTACAACAGAGAAGAGTACTCCAGGCAGCAGGTGGGGAGGACTGGGGCAGGGAGCTGATTGGCTCTTCTTTGCTGTTTTGTGTTCCTCCTTCCGTTCCTGTCCTCTAGTGCTGCTGATTGCAGATAGGATGGGAGAGGAAGAGCAAAGATGAACAATGAAAAATCTCTGCTCCTTGCTCCAGCCCCTCTCTCTTGTTCTGCTGCAGTTAACAGCACTGTGAGATCAGGCGAGGAGGGGTTGAAGCGGGCTGTAGAATGGCTCTTCTCTCCTCTCTTCTGCTGTGTGTTCCCTGTTGCAGCCTCTTCCCTCCTGACTTCTACAGTGGTGCTCATTTGCCATGGAACAAAGCACAAGAGCCACATTTTGCACATGAAAAAAACCACGTGGCTCCCGAGCCACAGGTTGTCCACCCCTGAGCTCAAGGGTCTTTTCTGGCACAGGTCTGCTGTTTCCCACAATTTTGTCAGTCTTGTCCACTGTTCAGCCACAATGATTTAAAGTTCATCCCACAATTTAGGTAGGGCCCTATTCATTCCCTACTCCCAGTCTTTAGTTCGTGCTATATTTGTTTTACATGTAATGTGTAATATGTGCATGGGGTCTGATAAGGATCAACACAGCACCCAGATTTCCTAAAGTTGATAATGGTAGATGTAGATAACTTGGAAGAATTTATAAATTATTAAAACACTAATATCTTCCCAAAAGAAATGTGAATGCTTTTTAATCTGTCGCTGAATTATGTCAACATGTTTAATTTCAGTGGTGCTATAAAGGAGAAAAGGGAGCCATATAGAGGAAAGAAATACATTCAAGATTGTACTAATTGCTTTCTTTATTCATTGATTCTGGTCCAATTTATTAGTGAGGGTTACTAAAAGTTTGTAGTATTAGGGCTGCCAATGCACAGCACCACCTATATTGCAAGCTACATATGTTCCTACATCCCTAGTTCTAGTGCCCCTGCCCTCATTTGTGCAAGAGGACAAGCTTGATGGTTCACAGACATAGTTGCATTAACTTAATATATTGAGCTTATTCATTGTGATGGTTTATAGCACTCATGTTTGTAATTTACTTGTAAACTTTTAGATTTTAATAGCTGATCATTGTTTTTAGGTGCAAAAACTATCTAAGAATGAAGTACTGATGGTAAATATAGGATCCTTGTCTACTGGAGGAAGAGTCAGTGCAGTTAAAGCCGATTTAGGCAAGATTGTGCTAACTAATCCTGTATGCACAGAAGTGGGTGAGAAAATTGCTCTTAGTCGAAGAGTTGAAAAACACTGGCGGTGAGTGAAAATAAATCTGACAATGGTTCCTGAAGTATAAAATATGGAGGAGTATTGAAATATCAGCTCCGGCAACTGTGCCACTAAACTTCTGCTGATTTGATTATTCTATGGTCACACAAAAAAATCTCACTGTCACATCCACTCTAAATCTGCATGGAATAGCTTAAAAGAGGTTCTGAATGGTAGTGTGAGTAAAAAGAAGCAGTCAGCAGTGAGCAGAGCCATTACAGGCCTGCCAGGATTTTCCCAGTGGGGCACATTCCCTTTTAAATATTTGCAAAATAATGATTAACACTTCTGCAGAACTAAGCACAAATGAGAATTACAAATCCACCTGTAAAAAAATATTAATGACAAAAGCATACTAAAAAAAAGTTTTCATGATTGATAAACTTTAATAAAACCCATTTTATGCTAAACTGCTTTTCTATGCTAAAACTTGCATGCAGAAAGTTACAGTTATTCTTTTGCTAGATCCCAACACTGAGTTATATCAAAATGTAAGCCTGCAGGGATGGGACAGAGGGACTTAAGATGTTGAGGAAAGAAATTTATTTTCTAATTGTGCAAAGGAGATTCTGTAAAAAAAAGTACAGAACAGCTGCTGTATAGATTAAGAATCACAAAGCTAAGCAGCTCTTTCTCCCTGAACCTACTTGAGGAAACAATGAGACGTGACCCATTGCTCTGCTCATATTTATAAATCCTGGATCATTATAAGAGAAAGACTTTAGCTTGGCTAAGAAGAAAATAGCTTTAAAGTTGAATATTTTGTGAATGTGGGCCTTGCCATACACCAAAAGAACATTAGATCCCTCCCTGGCCTTGTATTCCTACAGCAACTTCTGATAAGTCTAGCACTAGGAAAGAGGGCAGTGAAGTGCAGGCACTCAATGTAAAACCTAGTCATTTCTAAGGAAATAACCATAAAAGCCATATTTCTTTCTTAGTGACAGTGCTATAACCCTTTGGAGGTAATATGTTTATGTTGTGACCCACTATGATTGCTAAAAGTGGTATAGAAGAAATTTTTAAATAAATGTCACCTTAGCGGTTTAAGTCAAGGTTGATTTAACAAAAAAATAAAGTAGTTCATTACTTTATTTCATCAATTTCATTTCTAGAATACAATCAAGGTGATATATCATATAAACCAAAACATAAAATGGTCCGAATAAAAATAAGTAAGAAACAATGATAAGCAAAACAGGTTACAAAGTAAACCAAAACCAAACTATGGCACAAGCAAATAAGAAAATATATGTAACATAAAAAAGTTAAAGAATGCTAAAATAAAAGAGCAGTGCATTAAAATAAAATGAAATTATAAACATGTAGCCAAATAAAGTAGTTTAATAATAGAAATGGTGTTAAAGCTAATGTGAAAATATCATCATATAATTAATAGACAAAAACAATAAAAGTAATGCAAATGTGGTAAAAATTTCCATTTGAAAGTAAAATACTAAGGATCAAAGGCTTGGCAGAATAGGAAGGTTTTTTAGTCCCTTCCTCAGTTTGGGAAAAGTCCTTCTCACATCTAAATATTAATAGAATTCCATAAGCATGGTGCAAATGATGAAAAGGCCATTTGATAAGAAAATACTTATTTCTAAGAGAAAACTATGACTAGAAAATTATCTGATCAGCTTAAAACAATCTAGAAGTATTTTTTGAGGAACCTACTGTGGCAAACAGAAGGAAAAAGAAGGGATTGTGGATATTGGGACCAATGTAATGATTTGTGCTAACTTTAGCACATGTTTTTACTCCTGTTTTAGTGAGCATTTTTCTGGTAATTTAACAGGGGTTTTATTTCCTACAAAATGTGTGCTGTATAACAGGAGTACAAACCAATGCTAAGATTACTATGGGTGCATGTAAATCCCATGTTTAAAAAAAACAAAACAAAAAAAAGGTATTCTCCCAGGACATGCAGGGATGGTAGTCCTCACACATGGGTGATGTCATCAGATGGAGCCCGGCATGGAAAACTTTTGTCAAAGTTTCTAGAAAAACAAAACAAAAAAAAGGTATTCTCCCAGAACATGCAGGGATGGTAGTCCTCACACATGGGTGATATCATCAGATGGAGCCCGGCATGGAAAACTTTTGTCAAAGTTTCTAGAAACTTTGACACACTGAGCATGCCCAGCATGCCGCTAACCACGCATACATGCGGGGGTCCCTCTTCAGTCTCTTTTTCCGTGAAGCTGAAGCCTTGCAGCTGTGGAGCTTGCGTGGTTTTTTTTTTTTATTTAGCTCCCTTCCAGAGTGGCGTAGGGTCCCTCTGCATTTCGGATTTTTTTTCCTATTTACTTTCGGTAAATTTTCTGTCAAACTCTTGGTCAATTCCCGACAGTGTCATTCCCCAGTAGCTGCCAGCCATCAACCACGCGCAGCGTGCTTTTCAAGATGGTGTCATCTGGCTTTCGCCGGTGTCCCCAGATTAATGTCCATCACAGACCCCCACAAAGTCTGTATCCTTTGCTTGGGGGCATCACATGACATCCATGGTTGTGATCTTTGTGCCCAGATGACCCTTAAGGGCCGTCTGGTATGACTAGACAAAATGGAAAAGCTATTGGGGTCAGAAAAATCAGATCCATCATCAGCATCCGGTACTTCTACCCCGCAAGGGAAAGGAGTCTCGACATTGACCCCCTCGGTCTCCCCTCCATTACCGCTCCTCAATCCTGAGGTGGAGCAGGGGACCGAGTGAGATCTTTGTCCTCACGGTCAGGTTTCTCGACGTTGCCAGCGGTCCCAGCTAAGGATCATAGCGCTGACGGAAACACAGACACCGCTCATCCTAGTCGAAGTCTGACCACGGAAGTCGACTGCCTTAGTGCCTCCCCCTAAGCGGACTCGTCTGGAGGAGGGGATTCTCTCCAGTCCTTCCGAGGACGTTCGGTCACCACTGATGCCAGTGGAAGCATCAGTTCCAACACCTGCCACCGAGTTCGATCTGATTCCATTGCCTCCTCAGTCTCCTGCTGTTCTATCCTCGGCAGCCTTTGAGGAGAAATTAGGTGTGTACAGTTGGCTGTCGGCTGGGCCCTGCAGGGCATAGAGTCACCGATTCTGCCAGGACCACCACTGCCGCCAGAGCTGACTGCATTGGTGCTTGCGCCTCTTCTGGAGCAGCTGGACCCTACTGCTCGGTATTTTGCCAAAGCAGCCAGCTCTGATACCCCAAGCCCCTTCATGGCCAAGGGGAGCATCGCTGCTGCTGCCACTGGTTCCCATTCTAGTGAGCGATTCCTCAGATAAGGAAGGTCCTTCGGGGTCAACGCAACTTTCATTGCACACGACACCCCAACAACCTCTAGCTCTTCTGGAGCCCCCGGAATAGATGACTTCTGTGCCATCGATGCCACCGGCGCTGCCGAAGCCGCGGGATCTGTCAGCACCCTCACGGGCCCGGATCCCACTGGGTGCCCTCTGTTCCTCTGTCTATTCCTGTGATGCCTTCATGGCCCGCTAGCTCGAGGCTTAAGGCCCAGGTGGGTGCTCAATGCCCCACATCTCAAGGCGTTCACAGCGAAAGGGAAGCCTCCATGATTCCTGGGAGAGTGAGGCGTCCTTTTCGTCCACCGAGGAATTGGAGGACTTGCCGTCTGAATCCTCTCCACTGGAGGAGAGGCGAAAATCTACTCGAGGATCTTTCTTTCGCTGGTTTTGTTAAAGCCATGGTGGAGTCACTGCCATTCCAGCTCTTGACAGAACAGGATACTGCCACAAGATGCTGGAAATCCTCTGTTTCTGGATGCTCATAAGTAGGTGGTGTCTGTTCCAGTGCATGACATCTTTAAGGAACTGGTCTCCCGACTCTGAGAACACCCCATCTCTCTCTCCTGTGAACCGGAAGACGATGCAGTCTATCTGGTCCAACCCACCACGGGGTTTGAGCGCTTGTCAGCTCCCTCATCAGTTAGTGGTGGTGATAGAATCAGCCCTTAAGAAGGCAAAGATGCTTAGGACTCATGCTTCAGCACCCCCAGGCCATGATCACATGGCTCTGGATGCTCTTGGCCGCCGAGTGTTCCAGCCAGAATTGCTTGTTATCAGCTCTATATGGGGCAGTACTCCAGGAAGCTCTGGAAACCCCCAAGAAATGGGAGAACACCTCCCACAGCAATTCCAGGAGGAATTCCAGAAAATAGTCCAGGAAGGCCTGGACTGTGATAAACACGAGGTCCGTATGACGAGTTCGAGACAGCTATGAGAATTGCTGCAGCAGGCATTGGGGCTTGCCGTATGGCTTGGCTGCACATCTCCGTCTAGGACCATCTGGCAGATCTGCCTTTTATCCCAGGACAAGCAAGATGCTAGTCCTCACATATGGGTGACATCGGTAATGGAGCCCTATACGGAAAAACTTCTGTCAAAGTTTCATAAACGTTTGACTGGCACCCAGAGTGCCTACTGAGCATGCCCAGCATGCCATGATATTCTCTGCCACAGGGGTCTCCCTTCAGTCTTCTTTTTTCCGCGGAGCCGTTAGCCTCGCAGTTAATCTGGAGTCCTGTGGTGATTTTCACCATATTCTAAAAGTTATTACAAATTTCGGGAAAACTTCCTTCCGCAGTAGTCTCCCACAGGTTTAACATCGCGGTAAGTTTTTTTTCAATTTTTCCGTCGGTTCCGTGCCGTTTTTTCTTAAGCCAGAGTAGTCGACGGCTGACTGACTAAGAATGGCTTCGGGCTTCAAGAAATGCCCAAATTGTACCAGAATAATGTCTATTACAGACCCACATTTAGAATGTGTGCTCTGTCGCGGGGTAGACCATGACGTTCGGGCCTGCCCAAGATGTGCCGAAATGACATCGAAGGAACGTCGGCTTCGAATGGAAAAGATGGAGCAACTTTTTCAAATTCAGTTGTTACCTTTGGCATCAACGTCAGCGCAATCGTCTCCGGCTGGAGCGATTCGCAAAGTTGTCTTAAAGAAACGACTTCCAGGAGAAGCGGGAGATTCAACTTTAACTTCTCCCTCACCTTTGTCAAGAGCATCGACATCGGGCAGTGAAAAAAGCAAGGAAAAGCACCGGCATCGTCATTGATGACCTCACGGTTCTGGCATCGAATTGGTACCCGCTACTCCATCGAAGGAATCTGCTTCTCCATCCAAGAAACCTCGGCTGGACGTGGTTTCTCCGAGGCCTTCGACTCCATGGCGATCCCCACTGATATCGGTGCCGGGAATCGTACCTCCCCAGGGCTCTGAGGAGGTACTGCAATCGCCATCGCCGCCTCCCCCCATAGCTGCTCTGGTTTCACCAGCTATGCGGGCGGAACTGGACGGATACATCCGCCAGGCGGTCAGGAATGTGCTCCTCGATACCATGCCGATACCGGTGCAGCCTCTGGGGCAGGCGCCATCGATACCAGCCCCTCCATCGACGCCGATACCATTGGATACTCAATCCATGCCATTACCGGCGCCATCGTCGGTTCCCTCGCCGATGCCATCGGCACCGATTCCGAGGAAAACATCGATTCCACCAGACACTACGCCGGTTCCGGATTTGTCCATTTTTGCTCCCATGTTATCAAAATTGGACACTCTCATCGATTCTCTGCCCAAAAAGCCTCAGCAGATCGATGAAACTCCGATTCCAGAACCCATACCAGGTCCTTCAGGGATTTCCAAACCGATCCCTTGTCTCCATTATTTTCATCGATACCTAAAACTTTTCCATCTATGCCTTCCATGCCCAAACCTACGGTTCCTACCACGGACACCTGGACGGCTACGGATACGGATGTCTCCACCGATGAGGAAATCCTTTCGGAACCTTCTCCACCAGAAGGCCACAGAAAATCCCCTCCAGAGGATTTATCATTTTCCAACTTTGTAAAAGAAATGGCGGAGACCATCCAATTTCAGCTACAGTCAGAAGTGGATACCAGACAAAAAACACTGGAAGTGTTACAATTCGTCGATCCACCAAAGGAAATGTTAGCTATACCAGTCCATGAGGTACTTCAGGAACTGATGTATAGGCTATGGGAACATCCTGGCTCCATTCCTCCTGTTAATAAAAGATCTGATGCCACATACCTGATTCAACAAATTCCAGGTTTCCAGAAGGCTCAACTACCTCACCAATCAGTGGTAGTTGAGTCTGCACAAAAGAAGGCAAAAAGAATAAAGACATACTATTCAACTCCACCAGGCAAGGATAGCAGATTCCTTGATAATCTTGGGAGAAAGATATTTCAAGGATCAATGCTGGTGTCCAGGATAGCAGCCTATCAGCTATTCATTACACAATACCAACGCAATCTCTGGAAAAAAGTACAAGAGATTGCCCAGACACTCCCTGATCAATTCCAGGAGTCTCTCTCTAATATCATACATAAAGGCCTAGAAGCGGGTAAGCACAAGGTCCGTGCTGCATACAATAGTTTCGAAACTGCAGCTCGACTATCAGCCACGGGAATCACCGCCAGACGTTGGGCATGGCTTAAGGCCTCCGATTTAAGACCTGAGGTGCAGGAGAAATTAGCCGATCTCCCCTGTTTCGGTGACAATCTTTTTGGAGACAAAGTTAAAGAAGCAGTTGCCGTGTTAAAAGAACATACGGAAACCCTAAAACAACTCTCTCTTATACCTCAGGAATCCCAGCCTTCCTCGAAGGATGCCAAGGAAGGATACAAGACGCCCATATTACCATCAGAGGCGTTACTATCCACCTCCAACTCGTGCACGAACATCTAGACAAGCTCAACGTACTCAATCTAGGCAACAAAGAACATCCAGGCCTCAACCCCCTCCGCAGACTGGATCCACTTCAGGTTTTTGAAATAGTACCAGGGAACAGCAGCCTCTCCTCCAATCCAAACCCCACCTTACCAGTAGGAGGTCGCATTGCCTTCTTTCACCAACACTGGACTTCCATTACCACAGACCAATGGGTACTCTCCATCACATCTCAAGGGTACCGATTGGATTTCCTCACTGTACCAAACGACACTCCACCCGCATCGTCTTGGACAATAAACAACCAGTCCACACTATTGCAAACAGAATTATCCACCCTTCTGAGAGCCAGGGCCGTGGAACCAGTTCCCCGGCCTCAGCAGGGCAGAGGATTCTACTCCCGTTATTTCCTCATTCCAAAGAAAACAGGAGGCCTACGACCCATCCTCGACCTCAGAAATCTCAACAAATTTCTGAAAAAAGAAAAATTCCGGATGGTATCATTGGGCACCATGTTACCTCTACTTCAAAAAGGAGATTGGCTCTGTTCTCTGGATCTTCAAGACGCTTACACTCACATTCCCATCTTTCCTCCTCATTGCAAGTATTTACGATTGCTACTAGGAGCTCACCACTTTCAATACAGGGTGCTTCCATTCGACCTTGCCTCAGCACCCCAAGTATTCACAAAGTGTCTAGCAGTGGCAGTTGCCCACCTACACAGACAGGGAGTGCACCTGTTTCCTTATCTCGACGATTGGCTCATCAAAAGCCAAACGAAAGAGGGAACTCCCAACTCTCTCAAGCTCACAATCAAGTTACTCCATTCCTTGGGATTCCTTATCAATTACCACCAAATCCCACTTCACACCATCTCACCTCTTACAGTTCATCGGAGCAGAATTAAATACCATAACAGCAAAAGCTTTTCTGCCAAGAGACCGAGCACAGACACTTGTTTCCCTAGCAAACTCCCTACATGCTCAGTCACACGTGACAGCTCACCAGTGCCTCATACTACTGGGTCACATGGCCTCTACAGTTCACGTCACTCCTATGGCCCAATTAGCCATGAGACTTCTCCAATGGTCTCTCAAAACACAATGGGTACAAGCCATTCAGCCACTGTCTTCCCCAATTCAAGTAACTCAGGAGCTACGTTCTTCACTCCTATGGTGGACAACCATGACCAACTTGCTCAAAGGCCTACTTTCCAGCAACTGATTACGCAAATAACTTTAACTACAGATGCATCCACCTTAGGATAGGGAGCACACATTGGCCATCTGCAGACTCAAGGTACATGGACAAAGCTCAAAGCAACTTTTCAGATAAACTTCCTAGAGCTTCGAGCTATACGTTATGCGCTGCATGCATTCAGGGACTGCCTTTCACACAAGACTGTTTTGATCCAGACGGACAACACAGTTGCCATGTGGTACATCAACAAGCAGGGAGGTACGGGCTCGTATCTCCTCTGTCAAGAAGCTGCACAGATTTGGGACTGGGCCCTAGCACACTCAATGCTCTTGCGGGCCACCTACCTAGCAGGAATTCACAACGTAACAGCCGATCGCCTCAGTCGTCAGTTCCAACCACACGAGTGGTCTCTAAATCCAGAAGTGGCGACCAGCATATTCCAACGTTGGGGCCAACCGACAGTAGACCTCTTTGCATCACAACTGAATTAGAAAGTGGACAATTACTGCTCCCTCTTCAAGCAGAAAAACCGCTTACCCAGGGACGCCTTTGCTCGCCACTGGAACTCAGGCCTTCTATACGCGTATCCCCCGATACCGCTCATAACCAAGACTCTAGTGAAGCTACAGCAGGACAAGGGATCCATGATACTCATAGCCCCGTATTGGCCTCGACAAGTATGGTTCCCCACACTTCTAGACCTCTCAGTCAGGGATCCAATTCGCCTAGGAGTAAGTCCCACTCTCATAACTCAGGATCAGGGTCGGTGGCGCCATCCCAATCTTCAATCCCTATCCCTGACAGCATGGATGTTGAAAGCTTGGTTTTACAACCACTCAATCTTTCATCCAATATATCTCAAGTGCTTGAGGCTTCACGAAAACCCTCCACCCGGAAGAATTATTCTTCCAAATGGAAAAGATTCATCTTGTGGTGCAAGCAAAACACTGTTGATCCTTTCACTTGCCCCACTACTTATACCACCTTTCAGAATCTGGCCTCCAGACTTCTTCTGTAAGAGCACACTTAAGTGCAATCTCGGCTTACCACAACAAAATGGGAGATGCACCAATATCCACACAACCTCTCGTCAGCAGGTTTATGAGAGGCTTACTTCACCTCAAACCACCAATTCGGCCTCCAGTCACAGAAAGGGATCTGAATTTGGTCTTAGCAAGAGTTATGCATTCTCCGTTCGAACCCATAGATACCTGTGATCTTAAATTTCTCACATGGAAGACTATCTTCCTCATAGCCATTACATCAGCTAGAAGGATTAGTGAGTTACAAGCACTGGTCACTTACTCACCCTACACAAAGGTCCTACATGACAGAGCAGTTCTCCGTACACATCCAAAATTCCTTCCCAAGGTAGTCACGGAATTCCACTTAAATCAATCCATAGTTTTACCCACATTCTTTCCGAGGCCTCATTCTCACCAAGGGGAAAGGGCATTACACACCTTGGACTGTAAGCGTGCGTTATCCTTTTATTTAAACCGCACCGCAGTTCTTAGAAATCCAATCAGCTTTTTGTTTCTTATGATCCAAACAAACCTGGTAAACCAGTGGGTAAACAAACTCTATCCAATTGGCTAGCAGATTGCATACAGTTTTGCTATGAAAAAGCATGCCTTCCTCGCCAAGGGCGAGTAAAAGCACATTCAGTAAGAGCAATGTCAACATCAGTGGCACACTTTCGTTCAGTGCCAATCCTTGACATCTGTAAAGCAGCAACATGGAGTTCGCTTCACACTTTTGCAGCTCATTACTGTTTGGACAAACAAGGAAGACAAGATGTTGCCTATGGACAATCTGTCTTGAAGAATTTGTTTCCAGTTTAATCCCAACTCCTTCCACTCCCGACCTGCTGTAACCTTCGGCTGATTCATTTCAACAACAATAGCTCACTGTTGCTTCACTACAAATGACTCAGCCTCTAGCTTGCTATTCACCCATATGTGAGGACTAGCATCCTGCTTGTCCTGGGCTAAAGCAAAATTGCTTACCTTGTAATAGGTGTTATCCCAGGACAGCAGGATGTAGTCCTCACGAAACCCACCCGCCACCCCGTGGAGTTGGGTCCGATACGTTTTATTATTTTATTTTTCGCTAACGCTAATTGCTACCAAAGAGACTGAAGGGAGACCCCTGTGGCAGAGAATATCATGGCATGCTGGGCATGCTCAGTAGGCACTCTGGGTGCCAGTCAAAAGTTTATGAAACTTTGACAGAAGTTTTTCCGTATAGGGCTCCATTACCGATGTCACCCATATGTGAGGACTACATCCTGCTGTCCTGGGATAA